>NC_090747.1:10996759-10999259 GCF_036898095.1 Palaemon carinicauda
GCGAATAATTGTTATTCTACTGTTTACCTATGCAAAATAATCATTTGGGCTTTATATACTGGCAGAAGCCCCTCTTTTCTTTTTATTGAACTTGGCATATCTACCTAGTTTATCTATTTTCCTGTGTAACTTTTTGTGTGCAGAAATTTCAATAATTGAGGTCTGTGGACTCATTTATGTATGTATTTCATATCTCTGTTTGTTATTGCATTGTCTATGCCTTTGTTGAATCATTTCAGCTGTGGAGTTCTATTTGGTAAAATTTTTCTATGGTCTATATGTTCAGTCATTATTTCTTTTAATATTTCTATTTTGGAATCCCATTGTATATTTATGTTTCCTGTTTTCTTGTAATATAATTTCCTAGTATATTCCTCAGGTTGTGTCCAGTTACTATCTCAGTAGTCTAGCCGTTTTATAATATTCTTCTTTTTTAGATAAGGAATATTACCTAAAACCTAACTATTCTGTGGTCACTTTTGCCAATATTTTCACAAAAAAGACACTGAATACTAAATTATCTTCTGTTGTTCACACAATATCTGATATATAGTTTCCAATAGTTAGAATATCGACCAACTGATGAAGGAGAACACTGTTGACAAATTCTAGTAGCCTGTGTTCCTCTGCATAAGATGTAGATTTCATTGTGTCCCAGTTTATTACTGCATTGAAATTTCAGATGAGGAGTAAATTATTGTTCACTTCTTGTCCCATTTCCCTTTGCAACAATTCGCCCTTTTTTGTGATTGATGCGGAAGACCGTTTATTAATAGCATGAACAGATTTGTTTTCCTCGGTGCATGTTCATATTCAGTTACTTATTTAATTTCTATTAGATTCAGGTGATTTTAACCATATAGTATTACCCTTCCACCTTTTGGGTAGGGTAATCCTTGAAAAGACTAAAACGTGGCATTCCTTAGTCCGTGATATACTGC
Organism: Palaemon carinicauda; assembly: GCF_036898095.1. Classification (NCBI taxonomy): domain Eukaryota; kingdom Metazoa; phylum Arthropoda; class Malacostraca; order Decapoda; family Palaemonidae; genus Palaemon; species Palaemon carinicauda. The sequence continues at coordinate 10,997,701 of NC_090747.1, forward strand.
CATTGACATCTAGTTCTCAATAGTTATCATTGCGTGAAGTTTACCATTTTGTTTCTAACTGATTGAGAATTGAATTGTGCCAGTCAAAGAATTTTTGTTTATAGTATTTCATTTCCTGTGTCATTGCTAGCTTACCTGATTTACTATTGTGTTATATATACTTCTATCAGCATTATATAAATGCTCTATCAAAAAATCTTCTATTTATTGTTAGAGGATTTTCTAAGGGTTGAGTTTCTCCTTACGTAATTGTAAAGGTTACGATTATTATTATTATTATTTTTTTTTGTATACTTCCTTGCCTTCTTCATTAAAGTGTATTCCATCTCTTTTTTATAATTTACTCTTGGCATAGAAAGTGACCCCCCCCCCCCAGAAAAAAATAGTATTGATGAACTTGGAAATTTTGCATGTATAGACTGGCATACAAAGACCATAGACAGGTGGAAGTGGAAGAACATATCTGTGCCCTTTCTTCTGCTGTGGACTAGTTATGACTGACGATGATTTAGAAATATCTAGTAGTTGGCCAGGGAATAGAACCCGTTCAAAAGAAAATGGGGTTTCAGTGACTTAGCAACTCAGCTCCTCTTTAGTGGTTGACAATGGAACCCCAGTTTCTTGGGTGTTTGTTCGATTCCCTGGTAGACCAGAAGCTATCATCATTAAGCTGATATCACCTAGGGTCTCCGATCCCTGGGTAGAGATATATTATATTAGGCCATATAATATATGGCCTATATAAATTTTGAATCCTATATATATAATAGGTTTCTTATGTTCATTAACAAAAGGATTATAACGAGTACCCCATTAATATTTAGTATGATATATAGAAGACAAAACAACTTAATAATTGTTTGCAATTAAACTCAGTATTTTTATTTGTACACACCTTCACTAATTTTTATAATCTAATCAAAGTATATTTTACAATTATATATAAAATTATATATATATATATATATATATATATATATATATATATATATATATATATATATATATATATATATATATATATATATATATATATATATATATATATATATATATATATCTATATATATATATATATATATATATATATATATATATATATATATATATATATATATATAGATAGATAGATATATGTATATATATATATATATATATATATATATATATATATATATATATATAAGTAACTACTTAACCACCTTGATATTACATCAAATTAATTTATCTTTTTCGGAGAAAAAGAATTTCTCGAATTCATTACCTGGATCTTATCTTAATTTTAGTGAAAATGAGATTTATATTTAGGTATAATAATTTGTTGCAGCCATACCAACTTTTATTTTTGCTTGATCTACCTGAATCCAGACATATATTATTTTAACTTCAATTGCCTTTTTATTATTATGACTAAGATACAAGATGATGATAAAAAGGATACTTTTGACTGTGTTGGTGATTTCAGTGCTCACAGTTATGTATTATTGTAATAATTTACTGTATTACCTTAAATGTTACGTGTATTGAGCGCAACATTGCATCATATTACATTGATAAAA
>NC_090747.1:11014259-11021759 GCF_036898095.1 Palaemon carinicauda
GTTTGATGCGTGTTTTCTCCAGGCTCTTAACGCATCTTTCCAGTGTGCCCTTAGCACCAGGTCTGTTACTATTGCGAACTGGGGAAAGTTTAGCGCTTTTTCCTGTTGGCATTTGGGAAATCTGACTGATTACCCGAGTCTCTTGACAGACCCTGAGAGCTCCTTTTATATTCCCAAGACAAAAGAGAGTTGATGTGACTGAGGGCTTCGATGGTTTTTTAACCATCAAAACTCCTGACCTGGAGAAAGTCGAGACTTCTAGAAGCTTATCTTGCATCCATGATGTCCCGGGAACCGGGTCATCTCTTTGAATGCATAGTGGCCAGACACTTCGGGTGCTGCCCACTCCAGCTTCTCGATCAGGTATATTAATACCTGAAATATTTCTAGGCTTGATTTTGACGTGACTAAGTTCGTCAATCTTATGAAGATACTTAGGATTGTGAGTCCGACATGTATCTTTCCTAGGATGAATGTTACTCTCTGTAACATGAATTCTAGATAGGAGGAAGGGGGGTGGTTGACTGGAAGGTTCCGAAGGACACCTTTCAGGTCTGACAAGACAACGAACACCCCTAATTGGAACAAGGTCCATATGTTCAGAAGGATTAACATTCAGAACTTGCTGTTTTTTATGAACTTGTTGAGTGGCGACAAGTTCAGAATGATTCATTGATATATTGAGTCCTTCTCGTGAACAGAAAACAGCCTTCCATGGAACTCGATGAGCTATAGTTTTCCTATCACCTGTATGCTCTATAGCTCTCAGGTATACTTCTCCGGGAGGGTTTTGAACTGCAAGAGAAGGTAAGGAAATGATGGTAGAGGCATTTCTGTTTCCCATCAATGGCTCATATTGAATAGGCTTTGGACCAAAGAATCGAAGGTCCTGTGATCATGAGGGAAAGTTCCTCCTAGCCGAAGCATCTTTATGCTTCGAATAGTCAGTAGGCTTAGACTTTCGACCATCTGCCTGTAGCACCGTGGTCACTGGAATAGTGGGATGTTGTTGAGCAGCCCGGATATTTCCAGCATTTCCAATCTTCTTTTTAGGTTGGGGACCCACAACCACAAAAGATTTTTCCTTTGAAGGAATGCCCCATTTTTAGAGAAGACTTATGTTCTCCATACTTCCTTAATGACCTCGTGTGGGAAGAGGTCTTTAGCCCAGATGTTGGAAGATATTTGCTTCCTTGTTTTGTGTTTCACTGTTGCAGCAGCGAACACAAACTCTCTACATGCTCTTCTAGCCTTCATAAAGGCGTAAAGGTCCTTCTCCAAGATAGCCATATGCATTTTGGCTATGACCATGAGCATGTCTGGAGTATTTTCGTAGGTTGAACACAACTCTATGTAGTTTTGTAGAGAAAGGGATGTCACAAGTCTCTCCTTTGACTCCTGTTCATTACACAAGAGCAACTCAGACAATTTAGGGAGACATACCTTAAATTGTCGATTTGCGACGTCCTTGTCTAATTTTCCTACTGAAAATGTCAAATGGACTTCCTTCCAATCCTTTTCCTGTCCGGGAAAAGCTGGTGACAAAGGCTTGCACTCATCGAGAGTGGGACATGGCTTACCAGCCTCTACCGCTTTGGCAACAGAAGTAAATGCCTTCCCCATAAAGGGGAATGAGAGTGAAGTAGGGGCAAGAAAGGAAGGATGTCTGTTATTCAGTGAGAATACCTTCGACTCTGAATAACCCGCCTTTTTTAGACTACCTGAAAGGATAGTCTGTGCCTTATCATGGTTGAGAATCAAGACCTCCTTTGGTTACGTTCCTTTTCTTGACTTTGGTTCGTACTTCAGTCGGACCCAACAATTAGGGAAAGCATCAAAGCTTAGCCAAAATTGAATTTTGTCCAAAGGAACAGCACTTATTTTCTCTGAGATGTAGAGACTGCCATTTGAAATCGGCATCTGCTCCGCAATCCTCCAGGGATTGGTTATGGAGCATGTTGGTGGGTATTGATTCATGGGTCGTTTGACTGACCCCTGGGAAGTGACAAGAGAAGCTTTACGAGGCACTATCTTGCGTTTTACTTCCTGCTTTTTGTTTTGTTTATGAAAGCTCTCTATTTGATTCTTCAGCTGGATACATAATTGTACCACATTATCCAATAAAGGGGTAGAAGACGAAGATGTCGACCTCGATGGCTCTATAGCCAGCGTAGGCAGAGGAAATTCCGACGCAACATTTTCCTCTTCTATCTTGGGCACTTCTTGCCCTTAATCCCAAAGATTTTCTAGCCGTCAGGGGATGTAGTTGTCTCCTGAGGCACTACTGTTTCCTCACTTGCTTCCGGAAATAGTAGCTTACACATCGTATCATTAGGTAGGAAAGGTCCCGGAGAGATCTTTTGAAAGCCTTACTTCCAGTTGCGTAATTTATATTGAGCTGTATCCTAGTCTCCGTACACTTGGGATTTTCAAAACCTTCGGACATTAATGTCCGACATATATTGCAAACCTGTGGGTTCCAATTATATAGGGATCCGGAAATAGTATTGCAGGGGGCATGAAACCTGCAAGTATTATGACCGTAAAAATACTTACTCTTGGCCTTGCAGAGGACTGCAGCACAAGGTATCTGGTGTACCTCCTGTAAAGAAAGGAAATTCAAATAAGTGTCCAATGGATTGTCTCCTTGATAATCAACATGCAAATGTCATTTACAATAGAGTAGCTTAGGATAGTAAGCTATAAAGGGATAGTAGGAGATACATACTTGTGTACCCCTGTGAGCAAATGCTGTTACCTCCCCTCAGTATTAACTACATGGACGTTTCTCTATTGAGTAACTCCAAGTAGAAGGGCTCTTACCCCTAGGGGTAGAGAAGTATCAAATCACTGTCCCAAAATAATGTTAATACTGTGGGGTCAGGATGACTGATTCTCGATCAGAATATTGAAGAAAACTATTCATTCAATATATGAGCGGTACCAGCGGAATGCTCGTATGAGGGTACCCAAGGTGTGTCAGAAAATATTACTGTTCAATGGTACTGTAGTTTTCTAATTGCAGTAAGTCTATACTGCTATTTACTGGCTACTGTACATCATGTATTGTAGTCTAGTCATTATGCTGCCTTCATAGTAGCATATGACAGTACGGTCCATCTAGCATGAAGCCAGGTGGACTAGAGAAAAAGAAAGACATATATTTGTATATCCCACTCAGCCTATTTGCTGTAGTCATCCTACTATATTAAAATATAGAGTTTCCTGATCAGGGAGACTCAAGGATAAAGGCTCTACCCTTTATGGGTCAGGAGTGTATTACTCCTGCCTTGAAGTGTTTAATATTGTAGGGTAATCCTAAAACTGATTTCTAATCAGGATATTGAAAAAATCATATTCATTCAATATAGGATTGGGCTCAGCAAATACCTGTGTTGGATATCCAAAACATATTGGAAATAACTACCAGTATAAACTATATAGTAGTTTTCTACCCGCAGAATATTCTATACTGCAGATATACAGGCTACCTGTATAATATATACAGTAGTTCAGCCGGCATGTATCTGGCATAGCTAGGTCTTCCCAGCATACCCGGCATACTAGCTAGAGAAAGAGAGAGAGAGATAGCATGGAAAAAAGGCTACTCCTTTCTGTGAATGTATACAGTAATTAAGGATGTAAAAGTCTAATTTGACTGCCTTTTTCCAGAAAGAAGGTTCTAATAGAAGGAGAGAATGTACCATTCCGGTTTCCATGCAGCTACAGTACTATTGCCGACAAGGTACCGCCGATGCACTGTCGGCCGGGAAGCCTCCAGCAGTACCAGTACAGTCGGCGTGCTGCCAACTGAGTCAGCACTATCTTTGTTGGCCTGGCCGGCAGTACCCCGGCAACAGGACCTGTAGCAGGCCATCATGGCCGCTAGCCGCCAGCTACTGGCAGCCATCCTGGCTTCCGTCTGGCCCGGCAGTTGCCGACAGAAGATGTGGATGGCGGCAGTATGCCCTGCCATCAGCCAAAGTCATGGCTAGAGAGGGAGTCTGGCCGACTCCGGCAACCTACCAGCAATGGTAAGGTTGCAAGATGCCAGCCTAAAGAAAGACAATGGCTCAGCCATCAAAAGTGGACATAGGGGTAGGGAACAGGGTCCTGTAACAAATGTGAAAGGAACTGGCAAAATTTGTCAGTCATACCACCTGTTAAAAGAAACAGGGAACAGGAGAGACTCAGTTCTCCATCCCAGAGATTGCCGACACAGTTAAGGGGATGGCGGCACTGCCGCCTCATCTCAACAAAGAAGAAACAGAGTTCCAGTGCCACATATCCTAGGCTAAAGAATATTACTTTTCAGCCCAGAGTACTGTGGCACAGGACTAGTCTTTTAGTCACAAGGAGAAAATGGTATCCTACCATAACTCCGAGTGCGGCTAAAGAGGGCTAACCTCCATTGTCGGCCACCTAGCTGGCAGGGGAATGATGGTATCCTACAACCCATTTGCCCTGCCGGCAGGTCGCCGACACAAGACTAAATACTCTGAGATTCTGACTAAATCCCAAAACCTGCTTGTATACCACAACCAACGGTAAGAGGCCTGATAAACCCTAAGTTAGCCATGTCTGAATAAAATTCAAGGCACAGCTATTAGGGTTGTAGCCGGAGGCTACACTCAGAGGGAAAGAGATTATCCTTTAAATCTCCGAAGAGACGTGTAATGTTTCATAACATTCTAGGAGGTATCAGTCTCCACTGAATGAAAACAATACACGAGGGTAACCGGGGAATGTGTGAACGTATAGTAAAACTTCTAGGTTAGATTACCTAGGCTAGACGAGATCTCGGTTACCTAAATCACCGAAACTCTAACTATACGATCGACAGAGAAAGGGGAAAAATTATGCACATTATCAAACCTTTACAAGAATAATTGCCTAAATAGCTAAATAATTAAGATAATTAAATAAGGCTATTTAAAACTGGAAGTCGTTCTGCTATTTAAATAACACATGCCAAACGAACGACGGCGCCATGGCGCCTCCAGTAACTGGCCTAGCTCTTAGGCACAATAAAATACTCTAATTTCATTGTGAAACAGGAGCTAAAATATGCTCATAGTAAAGACCCGATACTCAACTTTCCAGAGCTGGAAGAAGATGGGGAAAGCATAATTATAATCCTGTAAAACTATCGAAAAGTTAGATCACCAGGGAATACCACCAAGCGAAATCGCTACAAAAAAAGGAATGTCCGCCATCGTGGGAATGACGCTGTTGTATTCCCAACACTAGAATGGGGTTAGCCATTGGACGGCTCCCTTTTATTTTGCCACGTCCTCCTCGAAGCCTAAAACACTATTAGGGGTGTAGATACCTATGAGACGTGTCAAAAAGGCCTCCTCTGATTACGCGATATCCAATTTTGAGGGATATTTGCTCCAGGAGTTAGAATTCTGGATACCGTTGGTAAATTCTCTGGGATATATCACTGTAGTCAAATATAACCTAGGAAGCTACTAATGAAGGAACTTCCATCTGGACGAAATGGCTTGAGCCCCAAAATAGATTTATATGAATTGTGCTTTGAAAGCTTGAATATCATATGAATAGAATGAATATATATATATATATATATATATATATATATATATATATATATATATATATATATATATATATATATATATATATATATATATATATAAATAATATTAAATCAACAAGCTATAATTCTATATTCCGAAAGTCATTTTATAACAGTTCTATAAAACAAAAGAATAAATAACTCGCTTCGTTATCGGTACCGTGTTTACAAAGATAATTGTCAATATCAATGTTTGATTTAGATATGTAATTATTCATAATTGACTCATGAAAATGCAACGTGTAATTGGGGAAAAAAAAGAGGTCAAATCATTTTTCACTTGATAATTAAGTCATTAGATTCCTCATCGGTCATCATGAATAGTGTATTGGAAAATAAATTCGGATATCATAATTGATGAAATAAATGGCCTTTCTCAAAACTAAACAAAGCTATTGCTCATAACTCTCTCTCTCTCTCTCTCTCTCTCTCTCTCTCTCTCTCTCTCTCTCTCTCTCTCTCTCTCTCTCTCTCTCTCTCTCTAGTAACCCACATTCAGATTACTCATTGCTGGGAAAAGGAAGAAAAAGAGTGGACATGGAGGAAGATATCGGTATTATTATTAGTAAGGATTCGAAGTTCACCAAAAATAGCATAAAAGCTGGAAAATCACAGATTCTAATATGAAACATAACGAGACAATTCAAATACAGATACAAAGACACTGTACTACAGCTCTACACATCAATGGTAAGCCCCCATCCAGAATTTGGAGTCCAATTTTGGGCTGTAAGAATTCAAAAGGATATAGATAGACCGGAAGCAGTACAAGCTACAGTCGCCAGACTAGTTCCAACACTAGAGCAATTCGGATATAGAAGGAGAATTGAACGTTTGAATTTTTTTTTTTTATCAACAAATTGGACGACTGAGGGGACAGTGAATATAGACATTAAAAGATTCTCAAAGGAATAACAAAATGTAAACTACAACAATCTTTTCATGCTTAGCACAAATCAATCCATAGGTAACCGATATAAACTTGTATTGAAAAGATGCAACACCTCTCAATGTGGCAATTCCTATACATACAAAAAAGCAAATTCGTGGAATAGACTTCCAGCGGATGTAGTAAACAGTAACTCTGCAAACGATCTGTAGAAGTTAGGCAAGATCAAAAGAATTCTCTAAATCCTTAAACTAAATCGCTCTACCAAAGAGGAAATGGAGTCTACGTGGATGGACTAAAAAGGCTTTGAGACATCCAAAATACTTGTAACACCTTGTAACTCTCTCTCTCTCTCTCTCTCTCTCTCTCTCTCTCTCTCTCTCTCTCTCTCTCTCTCTCATCATGTATGCATATAAGCTTCAATTTCACGATGTTAAGATCATCAAAAGGCAATTGTCCAAACTATTTTACCTAGATTTAGAAGATTTGGGATTTTGTTTTAAGGTTATAAAAGCTCAGTCGATATTAGTAATCGTTGTATTCATTAAAGATCCTTACTACTCTTAGCAAGATACAGTTAACTTCCTCATATCCCATAAGAATTAGGATTAGTGTAAGTGAACCGAACAAGGTAACATATCAGTCAAGGTTAGAAAATCTTGTTTAGTTGAAGCTTTCCTTTTGTTGAGGATCTGGGTGTTTCCAGAAGCATGGTGACCCTTCCAGTCAACCGTCTGTTTACATTTATAAGGATCCACAAGTTTTTCTACGATTGCAAGATGTTTCCAATGTCTATAAAAAAGACCGGCAACTTGGAATGCTCTCAGTTCTGTGCTGTTTATTCATTAAACTATAGGCAATTCTTCTTAGTGTGCCAGATGAGTGCCAGATTGACACTGGCATGCATTGGCGTCCTTTCACCTAGTATGGGTTCCTAATAGCTGATTGGTCGGAAGTATTTATGTCCGAATACCATCGTGGTTTTCAAATAATTAACAAGTAATGTGAA
>NC_090747.1:11026759-11031759 GCF_036898095.1 Palaemon carinicauda
AAGCCCATTGCCGGCCGGCAGAGATGCTGGCCGGCAAGGGTCTTATGTTTTCGAGTGCTGCCCGGACCTTTCTTGGTCCCTCATCCCATGCCTGCCGGCAGAGCGGACGGCATTGGTCAAGGAAGCCTGAATTAAGTTTCTCCCCTTCCTTATATGCACTCTTTCGGTTGCCGGGCTTGGGGGGGTTGTGTACACTCTTATCCCGGCATCCATTCTATTTTCTTCTAGTGCTGTACCTGTCCCGGCTGCCGGCCTATGAGGCCGGCAGCCGGGCAGGTGTAGTCTTCTGGTTCTTTTGCTGCCGGCTGGCATCGGTCTTGTACCTTTGCCGGCCGGCTTATGTCAGTCCTTGTCTGCCGGTCACCAAGAGTGTGGCCGGCAGCTGGGTACTACCTTGTGTAGTTGCTGGCCGGCAGTCATTGCCGGCCAACACTGGCTGTTGCTGGCCGGCAGCTGCTGCCGCCGGCACAGGCATTTGAACCAGAGGGCTGCCGCCCTATAGCTGTTAAGTAGTATACTTTAAAGCTAATTGTGGTGTGTGCCGGCCGGCAAAGGCAGGCCGGCACACATCCTCCTATACTGTACTAGTATTTTTCTGTATAGCATATACAGTAAGAAGAAAACTATAGTAAAAGTTTAGGTACAGCACTGTATCTTCTAACACTATTGTGTTTTCTTGCACAGCCCTTTGCTGTTGCCCTCAGACAGGAAGCAGAGTTCTTCCCCGTCTATTATCCAGGATTTTAAAATCATTGCCTAGGTGTGAGCTCCACCTGTTTCCTCTGGAAACCTTGCATTGGTTACTCTAGTAGAGATAAACCATTTTGATTTTATTATCTGGAAGGCTGCAACAATGGGTTGTGAGGGAAACACAAGTGTCGTGTCTTTTCTTTATGAATTGTTATGCTATACTATGCATATCCAGTGATACATAGTTCACTTGATACTCATGGAAATTTTTTTCTCTTTACAGGAGGACCCTCCGAAGTGCGGAAATGTTTTTCTGCAATGTCCGCAGCAAGAACCTCTGGGGACATGAGTGTTGTAGGAGACACGCAGCATGCGCTGTCTCCAAGGATGATCTCCAGTATTGGGACCCTCAGGTATGTACTGTATGCACTAACCTGATTACTGAGGCTTTTGATTCCCCTAGAACGGCGGAATCAAGGGATATAGCTAGGGAAAAGCTTCGTACTTGGGTAAGGGGCTTCAAGAAGAACACCTCTGGCCCTTATCTTCCAAGTGAGAGGATGAGGGCGTATCTTTTTCCCCAGGCATCAGCTGAAGCAGTGATTCCCCAGCCTCAAGAGGAGATCCCTCAAGATCAAGTCCAGGTGGACGAGGAAGTCGCAGATGCGATGCAAGACATCCAGTTGTGTGACAGGATGTCTGACCTGGACGAAGGTTTGGAAGAAGACCTCCTGGCAGAAGGTCAGGATCAAGTTCAAACCCCGGATGTCGTAGAGGATGGGGTCGACGAGGTGTCGGCTACTCCGGTTCAGATGCCGGAGCCCATCCCCTCAACATCGGCTGGTCTCCCCAGTAGAACTGGGACAGGCCCTCTCTTCGATTGTTGGAATGATCCAACAAATGCAGAAGGAGAATCAGGAGAAGGCGGCTGCAATGGAACTGCGTATGCAGTCCCTAGCAGAATCACATGGGCCCCAGAAAAGGCTCAATGTGAAAGACCTTCCCATATGCTCAGATGCTAACCCATGGAGGTATGCTGAGCACATGCCAATGACGGACTGGTAAGATCGTCATTTTCGGATAAGCTGGGTTCAGCTCCCCTAGAGGAGGTAGAATTCTGGCCCAGCAAGGCATCATATCCGGACTGCTATGTCCGGCTGAGAAAAGAACCAGCTTCAAGGGAGGAGACAGAGCCGAAGGAGGTCATTATTATGGACCCACGCTAAGGCTCAAGCCCTACTTTCATCCTCGATGAAAGAGAGGGGCTTCTCGAATTCGAAGGTAGCTGCATTGAGCAAGAAGCTCCCTTCTTTTGTGTTCTCTCCTGATAGAGCCTTCCCCTTTTTACAAAAAGGGTTTGCGGCTGTCCTAAAGGCAGTCGAGGCCGGCAAGCCTTGCCCTCCCTGGAGGAGTGTAAACCCTTGTCGCTGGCTCTGCCTATGGACCACAAAGACTGGAAGGATGTCCATCTGACATTCTCAGTGGGAAAGTTGGAGGCTGATATTGCCGGACGGCAATTCGGCGAGGACCTCCCCAAGCTGCCCGAATCTCTTTTACGAAGAGAGTTCGAGACCAAAGAAAGACTGGCTGCCTCAATGTCTCATCAGACCACTCTTGAGACAATGGCAAGTGACCCTAAGGTCCATGAAATGTTCATGGTAGTGGCTAAGTCTCACCTAGCCACAGTGACGAAGGACCTTACGGCTTCATCAAGGCAAGGAGAGCTTGCAGGGAGATCGTGTTCGCCGGGGCTTCGGTGAGACACGAACCAAGGAAATTAATCTCCTCCAACATTTGGGGAAAAGACCTTTTCCCCTACCGATGTGGTCAAAGAGGTTGTTGATAAGGCCGCCGTGGAGAATAGAAACCTTCTCCAGAAGTGGGGCCTGGCTATCAAAAGAAAATCTTCCCCGGATGAGGGTCCTCAACCAAAGAGGAAGAATATGAAGACTAGGCTACCATTTCGGCCAGCCAAGCCTTATAGACAGCAACAGCAACTGCAATTGCCTTTGCCTCCAGTGCCCCAGATGGTGGCACAAACCCACGACTGCCTTCAGTGGGTACCCCAGGCTGTGCCAGGTCAGTCAACCACATTCGCACCAACGTTCGAAGGACAGTCTTCTTCCTTTCGTGCAAAACCTAGAGGAGCAGCCAGAGGCTCGTCTAGGCGCCCCTCAAGGGGAAGGGGATTCAGAGGTGGTCGTGGTCAGGGAGGCAAGACCTCAGGACGGCAGTCTAAGTGAAATGATACCGGTAGGAGGGAGACTGATGAAATTTTGGGATCGCTGGACCTTCGATCCCTGGGCCCAAAGCCCTACTCAGGAATGGACTGGGTTGGAGATGGTACAGCACTCCACCCCCATGCCTTCGGTTTTTCCAACACTCCACCCCATTTTGGAGGAGTACGTTCAAGAACTGTTGGAGAAAAAATGTGACCCGAAAGGTGAAGTCCATCAAATTAGAAGGGAGGCTGTTTTGTGTTCCCAAGAAAGACTCGGAAAAAGCTCAGAGTCATTCTGGACTTGTCACCACTCAACAAGTTCATAGTGAATTGCAAATTCAAGATGCTAACACTGCAACACATAAGGACCTTACTGCCCAAGAGGGCATACTCAGTCTCTATAGACTTATCAGACGCCTATTGGCACATTCCAATCAGCCGTCGACTCTCCCCCTACCTAGGGTTCAGGCTACAACGGAAACTGTACGCCTTCAGAGCCATGCCATTCGGGGCTAACATAGCCCCAAGGATTTTCACGAAGCTTGCGAGCGCAGCTCTCAAACAATTACGCCTAAAGGGAATTCAGGTAGTAGCCTACCTGGACGACTGGCTGGTGTGGGCAGCATCCGAGACCGAATGCTTGCAAGCTTCCAGTCAGGTGATCCAGTTCCTAGAGTACCTAGGCTTCAAGATCAACAAGAAAAAGTCCTCGACTTTCTCCATCCCAAAAGTTCCAGTGGCTGGGAATCCACTGGGACCCTTTTGTCACACAGTTTTCTCCATCCCAATGAAGAAAAGGAAGGAGATAGCGGGCTCTGTCAAGAGACTTCTAGATTCTGAAAGGATATCAAGACGCGAACAGGAGAGGGTACTAGGCTCTCTCCAGTTTGCTTCAGTGACAGACCCAGTGCTAAGAGCACAGCTAAAGGATGCAACAGGAGTTTGGAGAAGGTATGCATCAAACGCGCGAAGAGACCTGAGAAGACCAGTGCCGCCTCGGCTACGTACTCTTCTCAGACCTTGGTCCCAAGCCAGACATCTAAAGAAGTCGGTTCTTCTTCAGGCACCTCCCCCGTCGATGACGATTCACTCAGACGCCTCAAAGGAGGGATGGGGAGGTCACTCTCATCGGAAAAAAGTCCAGGGGACTTGGTCCAAGCTATTCAGGACCTTTCATATAAACTTTCTAGAAGCTATGGCAGTGCTCCTTACCTTAAAGAAAGTCTCCCCGCGTCACTCGATCCACATAAGATTGGTGACAGACAGCGAGGTGGTTGTGAGATGCTTGAATCGACAAGGGTCGAGGTCACCACCTCTCAACCAAGTGATGTTAGCCATTTTCCGATTGGCGGAAAAGAAGAAGTGGTACCTGTCGGCAGTTCACCTTCAAGGAGTCCGCAATGTGACAGCGGACGCTCTATCCAGGTTCACACCGATAGAGTCGGAATGGTCCTTAGACGCAGGATCATTTTCCTTCATTCTGAATCAAGTCCAGAACTGCAAATAGACCTCTTTGCGACGAAAGACAACAAGAAGTTGCCCCTGTACGTGTCCCGTACGAGGACCCCTTAGCGGAAGCAGTGGACGCAATGTCCCTCGACTGGAACAGATGGTCCAGGATTTATCTGTTCCCTCCTCACAAACCTTCTGTTGAGGGTCCTCAACAAACTGAGATCCTTCAAGGGGGTAGCGGCAATAGTGGCCCACAAGTGGGCGAACAGTATGTGGTTCCCCTTGGGTTGGAACTACAGATGAAGTTCGTGCCGCTACCACATCCAGTTCTGACCCAGCGAGTCCAGAAGTCGACTGTCTGCCGCTTCATTACAGAAAACCCAGACCCTGCAGCTCATGATTTTCTCGCCCTAGCGGTGAGAAAGCGTTTCGGGATTTCGAAAGCCAGCATAGACTTCCTAGAGGAATACAAGTGCAAATCGACTAGAAGGCAATATGAGTCCATCTTGGAGAAAATGGGTGGCCTTTGTAAAGGCAAAGAATCCGCAGGAGATCTCAACAGACTTCTGCTTATCTTTCTTCATCCACCTCCATGGCCAAGGATTGGCAGCTAACACGATTTCAGTGTGTAAATCGG
>NC_090747.1:11049069-11064069 GCF_036898095.1 Palaemon carinicauda
TCACCTCTTCTTCCATTTCTTCCACCTCCTCGATCAAACCCAACCAAAATCTTCCTTACCAGTACCCACACACCCATTACCAATTCCTTAACCCTGGATAGGTACGCTCCTCGGACACCCCTTAAGGGTATACTCGGTCGCGTGCGACCCCGACAAAAATATAAAATTCTTGAAAATCTGTTTTTGCAGTAACCTCTTTTTTTTTGCCAAAAAAAATTCAATGAATGCTCAAAACTACTGTAAAGATAAATACTACTCATCTGCAGAAAAACTATTTATTATAAATATTTTAAAAATTAAGTAGAAAAAAAACAAGACCTTACATAAAAATTCATAAAAAAAATTATACATATATACACAATTCCTTTTAGGAATTAATTCTTGAATGTTTAGGACACATCTTGATGTATTTTGGATGAAGTCAGACCCATGGAAGTGAAGATCTGAATTTTTTTGGTTACCCAAATGAAATAGGAAGTGGCTAATTTTTTTTAGGGAATAAACATATGTTATCCTAAAATAGAAATATGTAAAAAAAATCTTCATTATTTTGTAAATTACATTTATATCAGGGGGCCATATCTAAAGGTAATTTTTTGAGTACTTAGAAAATTTCGTAAAAAAATACCTATATTTATTATATAATATGATATTTATGCAGGTAAAAATATACCAAAATATCACAAATTCTATAGGGAACAAGAATATATATAGATAGGGCAACTTACGCTTCAGATATGTCCACAAAATGGCCGCCAACCACACTGACTCAGACTCCCTAATCTGCCACCTGAAATGTAGGAAGGGTATGTCAATTTCAAGGTGTTATTTTACTAATCTAATTATTGTATGGTGGGTTGCTGGATGATTGTCGATTATTTTACGACTATAAAATTAGAATTCTGACCCAAAAAATTTTTTTGAAGGGAAACAAAATCGAAAAAAAAATTGTAAAAACAATATAATATTTCAGCTAAAATAATTTGATGATATTCAATCAAAAAAGAAGTAAACAAAATTTTCCGACAAATAAACATCTAAATGAATCATTACTCTGTGATAGTTCCTTAGTACGAGGTAATTTTGAAAGAAATGGGAAAAAACGAGAAAGTGGCAATCGCAGGAAAATCGAACACATACCTATATATACGCCATATCTGGCTAAAAATAAAGATAGGCATGGGTAGCCAGATCATCTAGAAACACTTTCCAACACTATAAAAATATAAGTTTTGCGACACTACTTGCCAATTCCTTACGGTAACATGACTAAGCAAAGAAATGCAAAACAAATAAAAAGGGGCACTTGATGAAAAATGGCAACGAGCTAATGGTGGCATTTAAAAAAAATAAAAAATTCAGCCACGTGCTAGGCAAACCATCAAGGTACATTTTTCCGACAAATAAACATCTAAATGAATCATTGCTCTGTGATAGTTCCTTAGTACGTAGTAATTTTGAAAGAAATGGGAAAAAACGAAAAAATTGCAATCACAGGAAAATCGAACACATACCTAAATAAAAGCCATATCTGGCTAAAAATAAAGATAGGCATGGGTAGCCAGATCATCTAGAAACACTTTTCAACACTATAAAAATATAAGTTTTGTGACACTACCTGCCAATTCCTTACGGTAACATCACTAAGCAAAAATGCAAAACAAATAAAAAGGGGCACTCGATGAAAAATGGCAACGAGCTAATGGTGGGCATTTCAGAAAAAAAAAAATTTCAGCCACGTGCTAGGCAAACCATCAAGGTACATTTTCCGATAAATAAACATCTAAATCAATCATTACTCTGTGATAGTTCCTTAGTACGTAGTAATTTGAAAGAAATGGGAAAAAACGAAAAAATGGCAGTCACAGGAAAATTTAACACATACCTATATATACACCATATCTGGCTAAAAAAAAGATAGGCATGGGTAGCCAGATCATTTAGAAACACTTTCCAACACTATAAAAATATAAGTTTTGCGACACTACTTGCCAATTCCTTACGGTAACATGACTAAGCAAAAAAAATTGCAAAACAAATAAAAAAGGGGGCACTCGATGAAAAATGGCAACGAGCTAATGGTGGGCATTTCAGAAAAAAAAAAAATTCAGCCACGTGCTAGGCAAACCATCAAGGCACATTTTCCGACAAATAAACATCTAAATGAATCATTACTCTGTGATAGTTCCTTAGTACGTAGTAATTTTGAAAGAAATGGGAAAAAACAAAAAATGGCAATCACAGGAAAATCGAACACATACCTATATATACGCCATATCTGGCTTAAAAAAGATAGGCATGGGTAGCCAGATCATCTAGAAACACTTTCCAACACTATAAAAATATAAGTTTTGCGACACTACTTGCCAATTCCTTACGGTAACATGACTAAGCAAAAAAATGCAAAACAAATAAAAAGGGGCACTCGTGGATAAATGGCCAACATTCTAATATACGGCATCTCAGATAAAAAAAAAGACATGCACGTAGTAGCCCAACCATCAAGACACACTTTCCAACAAATAAACATTAAAAAAAATCAATACTATATGGCAATTCCTTACTACGTAGTAAATTTTTACAAGTATTGAAAAAAACAGAAACTGGACAACCGCAGGAAAATACGCCACCTACCAATATCTACGGTGTATCTGGCAAAAACAAAGTCACGCATGGGTAGCCAGATCATCTATACACACTTTCCAATGTTATAAAAATAAAAGTTTTGCGATACTATTTGCCAATTTCTAACGGAAAAATTACTTAGCCAAGAAATGAAAAAAACTGAAAAAGGGGCACTCGCGAAAAATGGCCAACATTCTAATATACGGCATCTCAGATAAAAAAAAAAGACATGCACGTGTTATCCCAACCATCAATGCACACTTTCTAACAAATAAACATGAAAAAAAATCAATAATATATGGCAATTCCTTACTACGTAGTAAATTTTTACAAATATTGAAAAAAAAACAGAAATTGGCAACCGCAGGAAAATACCCCACATACCAATATCTACGGCGTATCTGACAAAAACAAAGTCACGCATGGGTAGCCAGATCATCTAGACACACTTTCCAACACTAAAAAAGCAAAAGCTTGGCGACACTATTTGGCAATTTCTTACGGAAAAATGACTTGGCAAAAAATGAAAAAAAATGAAAAAGGGGCACTCGCGGTAAAATGGTCCTCGTGGTGATGAACGACATTTCAACTAAAAAAAAAATCATGCACATGGTAACCAAACCATCCACCAAGACTTTCCACAACTGATAACCTATACAAATTGCACCATTCTACGACAATTTTATAATACATAATATCTTTGATAATTATGCAACTTACCTTAGAAGGGTAAACTCGGTCGCGCTCGACCCCGATGCGTCTCAGAAATCTGGGAAAGAGTACAGCTACAGCGATGCACATCTGGACACTACTAGAGCGTGTAGGCGAGGCACCGACTGCAGGTCGATCACCCACAAATTCAGTCACGGGGGTAAGTCACGTGAGAAAAACTTCTTTTGTTTTGACGCTCGGGGTCGCAGACGACCACCGTACCGTTCCAGGGTTAAGTGACTTTGCCAGCCTCCTTAGTCCGGTGTCAGAAGCCGTTCAAGCGCCTCATTCCCCTCCCCTCCCTTCAGACCCCCCTCCACTAATTGGAACGACCTTGACCCCATCATTTGCACCATAGGGTGCTTCATAACCACTATTTCAAATATACTCCGTAACTTTTAAAGGAACACAAATTATGTTTTCACAGCAATCCCTAGATGATTTCATCTTACACAGCACCGTGCAAAAACTCAAATCCCTATTCCCTTCATAGTCCCTTCAATGAACAATCCTAACAAAAACATACTCAACAATGAATTAAGTCTCAACAACACCAAAGTGGAAGTGCCCCAATGGAATGCCTACAGACTCAGAAAAAAAGTTGCCTCCCTCCAAGTCAAAACCTCAGTGTAAAATCCAGACATTATTTTGCTGCAGGCAACCTTGCTAAGGGAAAATACACCCTTCTCATTCCCAGGATACAAAGTATATAGGACATATCTAACAACAGCAACAAAAGGAATTAACTACTCTCATCAATAATAATATCCCAAAAAAAGAGTACAAAGCATCAACTATGGGTCAGAGGCAAAGATACTTATTGCTCAGGTGTCTCTGCTAGCCACAACCCTCATAGTCCACAATGTCTACAAATCTCTAAATACAAGCATCGATGCAAAGGGGCTCTTTGCCGCCACCTCTGAGGATGATACAATCATTGCAGGTCATTTCCACATCCACCATCGGTTTCTGAACTAAATGTTGGTAACAAACCATGCAGGACCACACCTGCACGCCCTGCAGCAAGAATATCCAGATGTAACTTTGCTTAATAATGTGTCAGAAGCAACCAAACTAAAAGTGGTCTTTCAGACCAAACCTTCTTGTCAAGCACCATCCAAAGCGGTGCTAAATGGTGACTGGATCCTGCACTAACAAGTGATCACTTTGCTATAGAAGTTGACCTTGAATTGGAGAAATACCCCTATCCTCCTCCACACCTAAAAAGTTGGAACCCTGACTTAGCTCATTGTAAAACAAGTTATTGCTAATATTGATACATTCTAAGCTTCCTCTGCAGCTACCCTTATAGATAACGTAATACCAGCATCAGATTGAACTTAAATAACCTAAGTTGAACCATGCATATCCTCTATTTAGCTCCTCCAACTCTTGTAAATTTCTCTTCTACCTTTCTGAAGTTTCAGGAACACCCCCCCCCCCCAAAAAAAAAAAACACTTAAACATTAAATCTGAAGGCATTTAAACATCTTAATGACCACAATGAATAATAATTATTATTTTTTTTTTCGTTTGGTTTTAGTATTTTCAGGTACATGAATTTATCCACCCTTTCTCTACCACTTATATCCGCTAACCTATTTCTCTTATATTTCTCTCTTCTACTCGGCTGAAACTTTTACTATTGCTCATCCTAAAAACTTAATCTCAAGCTAAGAAGGAAGCTTTTTTTACCATCTCTATAACAATAATTGTAACTAATCCTTTCCAAACTCCTCCCCGAGCCCTTCTAATCATCGGGACTAGTTGCTGTACCTCTTTCTCTCCAACTAAACGATGGGAACCAGTGGGTACTTTTGGGGAGGAGGCCTTCTCCCCTCCATCACCTTCTTCCTCTCCTTAGACCACAAAGAGGCTAGGGTGCCTCTAAAGTAAGAAAAACAAGCTGCTTATCCTCCTTTACCCATATCGTATCCCAAACCACCTAAAAGTAAAAGTTTCTGATTATCCTGGACCCACATCCTATCCCAAACCGCCCACAAATAAAACTTGCAGATTATCCCTTAACCTAAATCACCTACAAACCCCCCAAAAACTACCAACATCAACGGCGGCAAGTGTGCAAGAGCTCGTGGTTGGTCGTAAGGGCTAGGGAATCTACAGCAACATTAACAACAACAATTAGATTAGGAAGATCATTCCACAACTTGGCCACAGCTGAATAAAAACTTCTTGAATATTGTGTAGTATTGAGCCACACGATGAAGGCCTGACTAAAAGAATTAACTGCATGTTTATCATCAGGATGAAACTTTTCGGGAAGATCTGAATGTAAGGACTGGTCAGAATTATGAAACATTTTATGCTGCATGCATAATAAACTAATTAAACGAGAGGAACTGAGATTAATATCTACATCGCTATTGAGACATTTTATACACCGTAAGTTCCTGTCCAACAAAATTAGGATGAGAATCAGCATCTGAAGACCAAGCAGGATAATAATACTCGAAACAAAGTAAATGAAGTTTTCAAAACACTTCTTCAGAATAGCTTGATCACCAAACTTCTTAACTGACACTCTGAATAAGCTAATTTTTTTTTTTTGCATTTGAAGAAGACACCTAAAAATTTAAAAGCGTCATGCAAAGTAAAAGAAACATTATTAATGTTGAAATTCGGATGTTGAGGTGCTACTTTCCTTGACCATGATGCAATGAGAGTAGCATCATCTGCATATGCAACAAGCTTGTTTTTCAAGCCAAACCACATGTCCTGTGTATATTGTATGGAAAGTAATGGGACAAGAACTCTACACTGTGGAACACCAGATATCACATTCTTATACTCACGCTAGTGCCAATTAACAACAACTCTATGAGATCTATTACTTAAAGATTCAATAATAATTTGTTTTTATTTCATCGTTTAGCTGGGACTAAGCATTTTCCATTGGTAAACTGAACTCATAAGATTATTCTCTTTTTACAAGGATGTTTACTTTCTTTCTATATTACCATTCTACGGTCGCGTTACTTTGAATTTTCTCAACATTGTTGAATCTTCTAATAATTTCCTCTTCTCTCTCTCTCTCTCTCTCTCTCTCTCTCTCTCTCTCTCTCTCTCTTTCCATGAAATCTGTGAAGTTGAAACTGGTTAAAGTCATTGTTCCTGAAGTCCTACCTGCCTTCAACCAATTTCCAGTCGAATAGAATCCATTAGTCAACTGCTTCAGGTCTCTTCTGTACTCTGGCAGTTGGAAATGAGAAAGTAAGAAAACGAATTCCAGACTCCAGTTTCATTAAGATTCACGACTGACCTGGAAATGATTCATTTGAGTTTGATTGTTTTCCGGGTTCTGCATGACAGTCATTATAAGGGAAAATGTACCAGCTGTTTTTATAACTTAATTCTAATTTTTTTTTCTAGTTAATGGATTCATAAAGTTAATATCAACATGTACTCTTCATTATCTTTGTTGATATTCTGGTAATTTTGTATAGTTGTTTATAACTGCGTAATTAGCAATATTTGACGTAATAAATGTATTGTAATAATAACTCAATAATCAGTAATTCAAAATGTTGTACTTCAGCTCCTTCTTTAGCTGTAAATATTCGACTTTTAATAACAGTAAGGTTTTAGATTATGCTACTAGCTGAAGAAAAAGGTAAATAATTTACTAAGACATTATCAAGAATCTAGGATTTTCTTGTATATATAATTTTTCATATAAGTATATTTTGAAAATACACAAAATAGGTAAAAACAAAAGAATACAAATTAAACATTCAGAATAATTCACCTAGGCTTTTCATGAGTTTTGTTCATAAGGAAAAGTCCAGCAAAGAAGCAGAGATGCAAAAGAATAGGGTGAAATACATGCATTATTCTAGAGGGACATTCACTTTGCTCTCAGATGCATCAGAAAGTTGAAGTTTTCAAAGGTTGCAAATGGAACAAAAACACGACCATTTGGGAATTAAAGAGAAGAAGTAAGCCCAATGACGTGTGGGTAAGATGGTTCAACATAACGTAAATGAACAGCAATTCAAATTATAACATATAATTGTGAAAGTAGCAATCCTTTCATTTATCTAATAATGCTATAAACCCCGCTGTTGAGGAAGAGTTCTTTAATGATGAAAAAATAAAGTAATGTAAAATAACCTTAATCTTAATATCGTTTCATGTTCTATCATTGTAAGAAAAAGATAATACCAACAAGTTTTCCATACAATTTTTCTTGTATATATCATTCCAATAACTATAAATGGTCTCAACATCTTTAAAATTTTGTGTACCTTATTTCCTCCATCCAAAAATGATATGCAAGATTTTATTTATTTGTAACAGGTTTAAATGAATTTGATTCTCTGGATTTAAAAGACACTTTTTTAACCCACCATTTACGGTAGGTTATGTTTTATCTCTAAAGATTAATCCAAAGTAATAACAATGTATCCTTTCCCTTGTATTCCCAGTTTAATGGCGACATCCTCTCGATGTCGGTCACTGAGTGAAGTGAATGAGTGTTTAGCATACTGACAATACCGAATTAGTGACAGTATTTTTAATGACAATAATACTGATCGTGTAGTGGAATTCTATGGTTTAAATCAATACATAGTTCAAAAGAGAAATAGATGAGATATATATATATATATATATATATATGTATATATATATATATATATATATATATGTATATATATATATATATATATATATATATATTTATATATATATATATATATATATATATATAATTTTGTTATTGAAAATGTTTTAATAAACGTAAAGCTGATTTTGTTATCGTATTTTTTGTTATGGTAAATCGAAGAATAGAAGTGAGATACAGCAATTTAAATTTAAATGACCTTTAATTAAAGGTTTGAGCTTCTCAAAAACCATAGTTTAATTTTAGATTTTCGTTACATTTGTTATTCTGTTTGTTATTCGTCTAATTATTCATTAGTTTGCATTTATCCTCAAACGTCTGACAATGCATTTTACTGGTAGTAGGTTGGCCAGGCCACCAGTTATGGGGTCTTTGACTCGGCTAGTCTCTGATCAGGGTTCATTTTACCTTTGCCTACACACACAACAAATAGAATGGCCTCTTCTTTACAGATTCTCCTCTGTTCTCATACACCCGACAACTCTGAGATTACCAAACATATATTCTTATCCTAAGGGGGTAATTCACTGTATTTCTTCAGTGGCCACTGTCCTCATGATAAGGTTAGACTGTCCTCATAAGGTTAAAAGACACTCTTTAGATTTGGTAAGCCGCCTTTTTAGGAAAAAGGACATTCCAAAATTAAACTATAGTTCTTTAGCCTTGCGTACTGCCATATCCTCTCTATCATGGTCTTCCACTGTCTTGGGTTAGAGTTTCTCTTGCTTGAGTGTACCCTCGAACACACCATTCTATGTAATTTCCCTTCCTCTGGTTTTGTTAAAGTTTTTATATTTTATATTGGATATTTTTATTTTAACGTTACTGTTCTTATATTTCCTCTTTCCTTACACACACACACACACACACACACACATATATATATATATATATATATATTCCCCGTTGGATTCCCATGGTTTATAGCATCCTGCTTTTCCAACTAGGGTGGGTAGCTTGGCATTCATTAATAATAATAATAATAATAATAATAATAATAATAATAATAATAATAAATATAGAAATGCCTGGAATACCTACCTAGCTCCAAGCCTACAAAAAAACAGAAAACATACATAGTAACTTTGTATAAAATTAAACAATCACGTTGAACAATGTTATATTGTTTTCCGTTGTATACGGTTTCTGGAGTGTTCATAACTCACAGTAACATTCATATATCATTGTGTTATGACACAAGAGTTTTCATAATGCCAAAAAGTGTTAGTTATTCATAAATTCATGCTATTACTTGGTAAAGGCGACAGCTACAAAGAGAGCTTCATTACAGAGAATGGCCACTCGTTCAACTGACTCGTCTCCCTCTAAATCAAAGTCAAATTCCCATGGAACTGATCATGTAGAGAAAGAATAAAAGAGATTTCTGGACTATTCCCTGGTATTCCTGTATTTTGTAATTTTATCATTTAGAATATTGATTACTGAACGATGAATTGTGGGAATTCAGAAAATAATAAAAAAAAATACCTATAGGGCTGGTCATGTTTCCTATTTTTTTTTTTTTATCAGTGAAGGTGTTCCTATTTCCAGATCAATTTTAAAAGCAAATGTATCGCTGAAAAAAAAAGTAAAAAAGACCAATGTCATAAAATAATTAAAGTTCTGTCAAAGAACGAGGAATCATGGAATAGAAAAACACGAATTTACCTTTGAAGTTGTTTTTCTCCATTCCTTATTTTCTAATTTCAAACGGTAATATCTTTGTTTGTATGTCAAATTTGAAAGTAAATATAACGTTTAATAGAAAATGAACGAAAAGATAATTTTCATTTAGTGAGACTTGTGTGATGAACGAGAAAGCGCATCAACAAAATAAGAAAATCTGAAATAAAAAACTACCAAAAATTATTCAGGTAAATTGGTTTTATAGGTGATCTGGTAGTAGAATATGTTTCTCAAATGAAAACCCTTCACTGTAGGTACATTTGATTGAAAGAGCTTTACAAATAATGGACGAATTTGGCTTTGAATTTTTTAAATTTTTCTTTTATGAAGTTGAAAGCAAATATCATATCAACTTTAAATTTTCACAGGAGACTTCTTTATACAAATGTATAACATATATAACTTTTCTTAAATCGTGATAATTCGATGGTTGGCGTATAGTCATGATTATGTATCTCCATCTAGAGAATTTCCCGACCAATTTGGTAAACACCCTATTGCAGAATTAATTAATTGTAGTTTTTCATCAATATGGATAAGACACTTTCAAGGCCATATATATATATATATATATACACACGCACACACACACACATATATATATATATATATATGTATATATATATGTATATACATGCACATGTATATAAATATATATATATATATATATATATATGTATATATTTATATATTTATATATATATATATATATATATACATATTAAATATATATATATATATACATATATATATATATATATAATGTAGATATATATATATATATATATATGTATATATATATTTATATATATCTATATATACATATATATATATATATATACATATCTATATATATACATATATATATAGATATATATACACACACACACACACATATATATATATATATATATGTATATCCATATATATATATATATATATATAATTATAGATATATATATATATATATATATATATAATATATATATATAGAGAGAGAGAGAGATAGATAGATAGATAGATAGATAGATAGATAGATATACACACACACACACACACACACATATATATATATATATATATATATATGAACGTGTTTTTAGATTGCTTCAAACTTACCTCACGTTAACTATTGAAATATTCAATCAATTTTTAACGTTTCCATATAAATTTGTTACTTGCTCTTTCAAAAGGTATTAAAGACAACACCAATTTTACCATTCCAAGTATGACCTAGCAATTTAATAAGCATAATCGATGTAGTTATATCAGAGCATTGTTATGACAAATTATAATTTACCTTGAGATTTCTTTTTATATGATTTATATCCAACAATGAAAGTTGAAGAAAAAACTATTACGGTCGAATTAATAATACAAAAACCTCTCTTTATTAACCGGAATAGTCCTCCAGAATCAATATTCCATAAGTATAGGAGGCTTTGTCACATGAATTAGGATAATAATTTTATGATTAATATTGTAGGTGTATCCTGGGTGAAAGTTTTTTGTGTATAGACTTGTTCTGTAAAGCGGCACTACTACTATGCATTTCTGGCAAAAAATAGTATGTTTTTTTCCAATATCTCTCATACTAATCACCTGATCTAAATGGTACTTTGACACAGCACTCCATAGACATCCCTCTAAATTTTTATACGATTCTGCATTTCTAGTCCAGTTAATTAGGGTGTTTAATCTTGTATAGTAAAGCTTAAGTCAAGTGAATCGAGTAAGTATACAAAGCAATTCGAATACCTACACTCCTCCGGCCTTCTCCTCTCCTGCCCTCCCTCAGTCTTGACTCTCCTCCTATCCCTCCACTAACACCCTTTCCCAGTCTCTCCTGCATTGCTCACTCTATCTTTTCTGTAACCTGTTCTATTTGATGATAATAGATATGTTGTATTGTTGTTATAATTATTATCAACATTTTATGTTATTGTTGTATTTCGTCAGGGTGTACAAGGGGTGTATAGCCTTTAGCCTCTTTATCCAACATGATGAATCGCCCTGAGTGCTTTTTTTTTATAAAGGAGAATTTCAGAAATCAATATCTGTCTGCGTCTTTGTTTTATAGTATCCCAAGAATTTTTTGATATCTATTGTTTTCTCTTTGTGATTTCATGTCCCATAACTTAACTCCCAACTCTCTTCTCGTCTCTTCTTATCCGGTCTCTGAAACTGCAAATCAATTCTTATATTGAGTAGCAAATGTTTCTCTGTGATCATCTTCTAAAAGCTTAGCTGTATCAAACTTAGGTATTCTATCCATATTCCTGTTGGGTGCTTTCAATTTTTATTTCAGTGTGGTAATGAGGAGCGGATGATCATTACCAATATCTGCACCTCTGTAGGTTCTTACATTTCTCAGAGTCCTCCTCATTTCTTTATTATTGTTATATGATCTATTTCATTTTTGCAGTTGCCATATGGTGGAGTCATTGTATATCTGTTAATTTCCTTTTACTGGAAAAGCGAACCGCAAAAATAACAAGATTTACAACTTCACCAAGATCATCAACACCCATCACATTCTCTATACATTGATTTATCTCCTACCTTTAGCATTGAAGACACCAATTACAATTTTTATATCTCTCTTTGAGATCTCGTGGATGACACTCTGCAGCCTTCATAGTATCCATCTTTCCTTTCTTCAAGGGAATCATGTGTGGTGCATATCAAAGTATAATACTTATATTGCACTGCTTTGATTTAAACATTGCAAGGGACCATCGACTATATATTGCTCTGCATTCCGTTAATGCCTTTTTTTCTTAGATGTCATCATCATTCCATCATTCCAACCCCCTCCTCTTCCAAATCCCTTCTCTTCTTCCTGAGTATGTATATATATATATATATATATGTTAGTGTGTGTGTGTGTGTATATATATATATATATATATATATATTGCATTTTTGTCTGTTTAATATTTCTTCATCAGATTGAACATTTGTAAAAAAAGAAAATAAATATATCAATAATTAATTGGTAATTGCCTGGCATCAAAACATCACTATTTGTTTACTAAATTATGCTTAACCCTTGTGGTCTGTTAAAATGTTGGTAACACCTAATATGTTCCGGGTCAAAATGACCCGTCTTATAAATTATGACAGTTTCTTGCCATACAAAGTACTTTATAAGATTATTTTGCATGTCCAGGGTACACTGCAAGAATATTATTATCATTTAGGATCCAAAATTACCTCTACCAGCCAATTACTTTACTAAAAAATAGGTTTCAGTTGAAATTATCTCAGTTGAATATTGTGACACCATGGATTTACATCTAATTTTTGGGAAGATTGCTGTTACATTGCTAAAAAATTTTTCACATATAACAATACCCTCTTTTTGCATAAATTTTCTAAGATTTAGAATGGCCAGTGTATATAGAGAGCTTACAATTTTATTAATTCACCCGTTTTGTAACATCTAATCTGTTCCGGGTCAAAATGACCCGTCTCATAAATTCTGACAGTTCTCCACCATACAAAGTACATAATTGATTGTCTTGTATGCCCAGGGTCTACTACGTAGAAGTGACTGTCATTTAGACCCCACACCTAACCCTCCCAACCACCCTACCTTATTAAAGATTAGGAAATTAATTACATTTCTTGCACTTGAACATTACAACAGCATGCCGCTTACATGTACTTTTTCGGCAGACAGAACATATCGTGGTTACTTTGTTGTCATTTTTACACATATGACAACGCTGTCTCTTTGCAGCTCTTTCTTGAGATTGAGAATTATTATATTCTATAGATGGTCTTGCAGCCTCAGCTACTCGTTGGGCATCTGGCGTCCTAGGCAACGATACCCTTGAAGACAATACAGGTTGGACTAAGGCCAATCCAAGTTCATAAAGGAAAATTCTTCTCTTGAAGGTATCTTTTTCTCTCCAGTTAGGTTGCACTAGATTCCAAAGGACAAAAGCATTGTAGGCAGACATGTCCATTATGTTATCAAACAAGGCCATAGGCCATTCTTTGCCTGACACTTTGACCTATAAGTTGCAACAAGTTTGTCTAAATTATCAACTCCTCATTTAGTTGAATAGTAAAATTCAATTATTTCAGGTTTCTTTTCTTCTTTATCACTACAAGTGACACTATCATGCATGTTATTCAACAATACTACAGGTTTTCCTTTTCTGGGACAATATGAAATAATTATATTTCCTTCATGGTAATCTTCAAGGGTAGTATATCTGGTCCTTTCTTTAGGGTTACAGAATTCTACTGGGAGTTCTTTGCAATTTTTTTCTGATAGTTCCAACAATTGTTTGCTTGCCCTTTTTCAGTTCCTTAGCTAAATCTAAGCTACAGAAAAAGTTGTCACAAGTTACATTTCTACCTTTAAACCCTTCTGTAAGTTGCAGAACAATACGTTTACCTTGCTCACGTTCTGCAGATTCATCTTTACGCCCAGTGTAAACTTCAGCATTCCAAAGGTAACTATTCTTTGCATCACATGCTGCCCAAATCTTTATTCCATATCTATCAGGTTTTGATGGAATATACTGCCTAAATGGACACTTTCCTCTAAAAGGAACCAGTTGCTCATCTACGGTAACAGTTGATGATATGTTATACGTCAGAGGAAGTCTCTCAACCCAAATGTTCCAAACATCTCTAATAGGAGCAAGTTTGTCTGTGGATCTCCTTCGAGCTCTGGTTTCTTTATCATCAAACCTAATAAACCTAGAATATTTCATAAAGGTTTCAAGAGACATTGTAGCTCGAAATATAGGACGTCCATATGTGTCATCCCAAAGAATCCTAAGAGACTCTCCATGAGATTTATTAACTCCTGCTAAAAGACATAAATCCAAAAAATGCTCTCAGGTTTTCTAGGCTAATTATATCTCCTGAACCCAAGACACGATTAGCTTCTTTATTTGTCATTTTCAAAATGATATTGAATAATTTTGGAGTTATGAATAATTCAAATGCAGACAGTATATCAGATATTCTTGAAGCTGCATAACGAGTGATACCAGGAGTTTGATCAATGATATTTCTTGCACACTTCTTTCCTGATGACCTGTTTGCTTTTTTTGAAGACCATACAATATTTCCCTTTTTGGATGTGAAATTCACAGAGGAAGGTGGCTGTTTCTTCATCATTACAGTCAGTATCAATGGATGTGGAATTTGAGGTGGTAGATGTTTGATCATAAGGTTCATTGCCATTATCCCTACCAGTATTTCCCTTTCTGGTTGAATAATTTGGACCGGAAGAATGCTGTTCTTCAGCTTCGTCTTCATAGTCAGAGTCACTGAGATCATCATGAACTGAAAGATGGTCCTTTTCACCA
>NC_090747.1:11071569-11086569 GCF_036898095.1 Palaemon carinicauda
AATTGACCTCAGTGCAACAAAAAGACGTTTTTAACCAGTAGTTTACCTTGACTTTGACCTTTGACCCATATATGGTGCAAATTAAATGTTAGGTAAATTATGCAAATTCTGGCACTAGCTTTATGCAAAATAGTTGAAAATTTAACATGATATAACTTAAAGTTTTTTCGTCGTGACCTTGAACATTGACCGAGTCACTCCCAAATCACAAGATAGACAATTGATTTGTGGACATTTGTCGCTAGTTTCATGCAAATCAGATAAAAATTGAGAACTAATTGAGAATTGAATTGTCGTTGGATCCTGGCCAATCATACCACAAAATTTCATGAGATTTTATCAAATAGTTTTTCAGTTAAGCTAATCACAGACACACAAACAGACATATAAAATACATTCTTTTCAAAACAACCTTTGCAACATTGGTCAATAGTGTATCGAATCTTTTCCTTGTACTGATAATTTTTCAACATTTCCATGTTAAAGAACGTGTATGGCACCAATCTTGTGTCTAGTATCATTAATTTCTTCCTGAGTCTTAAAGGAGACTTTCACACCGTCTGAAAAGTACTGCCATTCTAAAAGATCCACAATCCTCGAAAGATATTGTAATGCTATGATTGATGCGAAAGGTTGATATATGAAATAAACCTGTAAAATCACCATGGTAAAAATAATTAAATTTCAACATTTGTTTTTCTCCTTAACTACAAAATATTATGATTGCCTGATCATGTGTAATGCAATATAAGAAAAAAAATACTTGAATGCATTGCTCAAAGTAACCTACTTAGTTGTATTGTATTCAATCGAATTACGTTTGTCACTCGCAATAATAATGAGAAAAAAATTTCACAAATATGAAATGTTATAACGTCTACTTCTGGAGTGCAGATTTATGAGGAATATAAATAACCATTTTGAGACAATGACCTGATGAAATAACCTCTATTAACGACAAATTCCCAATAAATTATTCATTGTGCTCACTTATGATTAATGCTATTGGAAATATCAGTGTATTTTTAATCAAGAAAGGTAACGACGATGGGAATAAATATAAAAAGTATTTTGTAAATTGATACTGGTCACATAACCAAGATTATTATATAGTCGTCTATTAGATCAAGAATGCACATCTTAGCAATTATCAAAAATGACATAAACTAACAATAATCTCTGATTTAGTCGTTTAGCTAAAAGATCGTCATCAACAGAACTGGTTTGGACAGTGATCCTATCCCTAAATCGTAAGAGAGAGAGAGGAGAGAGAGAGAGAGAGAGAGAGAGAGAGAGAGAGGAAAGAGAGAGAGAGAGAGAGAGAGAATAAATTATGAACGACCGGGCATTTCCTTGCCATTTCTTCTCAATAAAGATGATTCTTTTGACTTGTTATTAGTGGTAAGAGATTTCCTAATGAAAGAGGTTTGGTGTTTGGAATCTGGGAGATGCTCTGTTTGTCATTCGTGAACCTATGTTTTGAACACTTCGAACGATATGTCACATTTGTGCACACAAATTGATGAAAAAAAGAGATATTAATATTATTTATGAAAATCATAATGTTAATGATATTAATGGCTATATGAAGAGTAGCAATCATAATAGCAATCATTACGATGAATTAATTTGAATATTGTAGGTTTACTACCATAAAAATGATACATGAAACTAAAACCTACGTAACCCATCGGTGGTGTTAACGATTATGACCTTTTTCTACTTATTGGGACATTCCTTCCTATGCTTCATTTGTTTACAGTATTGACCTGAAAATTATCAATCCAAAATTTGAAAAAAATATTACCTTAAGGGAATTTATTCGTGCTATTGGGCATGTATCTCCTGTTCTCTCTCTCTCTCTCTCTCTCTCTCTCTCTCTCTCTCTCTCTTTATACGTCAGTAACATGTATTCGCTAAGCATTTAAAGTGGTAAAAATTACATTGTTTGGGATCGTTATTTATATCAAGGGTGTGTTGCTTTTTATAGAGATTGTTTAATAAGAATAACATAGATCATAGTCGTTGAATTTTTTTCTCTTGGCCTGCTCTATTATCACTGTTATATACTGTTAGAAAAAACAGTATATTTTTATCGGAAATTCGTCGTAAACATATACTGTTCTCAACCGAATCTTAATGAAATACAGGCAACCGTAATTTTACCTTACTTTGTTATCATATTTTACGGGTTGATGGCGATAATATCTCTCTTTAACTTCAATATAACTGTTTTTAAAACGGTAAAAACCCTGGATGCATAATATATATATATATATATGTGTGTGTGTGTGTGTGTATGTGTGTTGTGTGTGTGTGTCTGGATTCTCTTAACGACCTGTGAATCAGAGCCCAAGGCAAAATCACACAAAGACAATACTTCTGTCCAGCCTGGAGTCAGAAAAAAAATATGGCTTATTTGGAAAATATATATACATACACACACACATATACATATATATATATATATATACATAATTATATTATATTATTATTACATATATATATATAAAGTATATAATATATATATATATACATATATATATATAGATATATATATATATATACACACACACATATCAGTATATATATATAATATATATATATATATATATACACACACTATATATATTATATATATATACACATATATATATATATATATATACACATATATATATATATATATATACACACATATATATATATATATATATAGGTGAATGATAACAGTTACAGGAAAACAGCAGAACCTTTGAAATACCAATGCAATATAAATCTCATTTTCCTAGTATTTCCTAACACGAACTCACTTTAAATTTATATCATCCAGAGACGATGGGCGTAAATGGTTGAAAGCATCGGGAAATACGAATGAACTGCTCTTCGGAATGTATATTGTGAATGTATACAATTAAAACATAATAGGCCAGAATACGAAATAATATTTAACACATTAGGGGTGGAAAACCGTGAAAAGCACCATTGAGATTTAAAAATTTTTACTTTACTCTTCCATTTGCTTACATGCATTTTTATTTCCGTTGTGCTTTAGTTTATGAATGGCGCTTGCATTATATATATATATATATATATATATACATATATATATATATATATATATATAACGGATTTTGAGCGAAGCGAAAAATCTATTTTTGGGTGAGATGGCCATGTCGTCCTGATGGAAGTTCCTATAGGGTAGCTTCCTAGGGTATATTACAACTACGGCGATATTCCCAGAGAATTTACCTTAAGGTACCAGAATTCTAACTCCTGGAGCGAGTATCCCTCGTGAAAGGGATATCGCGACATATCAGAGGACATATTCTTGACACGCCACATGGCAATCTGCATCCCGAACAGAGATTTCGTCTCGTAGATGGGATTGGCAAGAAACGAATTCGGGAAAGAAAAAGGGGAGCCGCTCCCAAGGCTTCCCTTTCCTCCGATTCGTATGCGTGCCTGGCGCCAATCCTGGCGCCATCTGTATTCCTTGTAGCGTACACGAGGTGCTACAGATACTGTATGTAGGGAGGGGTCCTACAGCCCTTTCTTAGAAAGGCAAGGGCGGGTCCATCAGGATGACATGGCCATCTCACCCAAAAATAGATTTTTCGCTTCGCTCAAAATCCGTTTTTTGGGCTCAAGCCATGTCGTCCTGATGGAAGTGTACCAGAGCATTACTGTGTCTGTGGATTCTCAGAACGTGCCGTACTCCCCGGATGTAATTTTTCCGGTCGACTAG
Source organism: Palaemon carinicauda (assembly GCF_036898095.1). Lineage (NCBI taxonomy): Eukaryota > Metazoa > Arthropoda > Malacostraca > Decapoda > Palaemonidae > Palaemon > Palaemon carinicauda. The sequence goes on from NC_090747.1 coordinate 11,075,318, forward strand.
ACCTAGAGACCTAAGATGTTACCGTTATACATCTTTTCAACTAACTATAAACCATGTTAGAGCTTCCTGCCCCCTACAGGGAAGAGTCCTACTAGACTCTGGAAAAGTCTCGAAGAGTACATATACCTATGTATGAATACCAGGCAAGCTAATATAGTGGTCTCGCCCTATATTAAGTAAAGCATAGTTTGTAAAGAACCACTGCGTCAATATGAAATATCGACCAGTTCTCCGCACAATACTTGTATTGGACAAAGGTTTTATATCCGCATAGGAGGAAAACCAATGCAACATAGCTTGCATAAAGGAACAATTCTATTAGAATTATCCAAGATAAGGTACATAGAATGAATGCTCAATTATACCTATAAATCGACACAGGTGAAGGAGACGCAAGGTTCTCAAGAACCAGATTATTGACAGGCAATAAATAGACAGGTTAACCACAATTATATATATATATATACATAAGAAGAGGATAACCCAAAACTTTAAGCATAAGTATGATAGTAAACAGAGCTTGTTTGTCTGAAAGAAAAAACATTAAATGCCACTTTTAAGATACCGAGGTATCAAAGTCATAAAAGCCTGTATTACAAATCAATGACATTAGCGTTAGAAACGCTCGGCACACATGTCTGCACTTATGCTAGGTTCACCTTCGGAAATGGAACAGTCTGCATGGGCAACACAGTGCCCTCACTTAGTTTGTAGTACAGTATGTAACTACACACTCACCCTGGAATTAATCGTCCCAATTAAGACCACTGTTCCTCGCAGAGTTAAACAGTAGGGTTAACACCGCGACCCACTGCTACCACAGATCTCTTTTAGTTCCTCTACTTGCTTCGCATAGTGGCGAAAGAACACTCTGGAAGACTTCCAGCCAGTGTATGAACGGAGATGTTCAAAATCCATACAATTAAAGAAATTTAAGGATGAGGCAACTTTCCTCGGATCGTGACCTGCGGGTGTATTGTCAGGATCCGCTCTGCGAATAAAATATGTGATTTTCGCTCTGAGTTGATTCAGAGATAAATTTGAGCCTGATGTTTCTCTCCTGAATAGTTGACCACCCTTGAAGTCTGAAGTTCTATGAAGATAGACCTTTAGGCATTCTACTGGACATAGAGATGCATCTTCTTTGAGAGGGCAGATTCTCCAGGGACCCCACCTGTTGGTGGGTAACTCATTCTTGGCGAGAAACGTAGGATCCGGAAACAGGTTCAGTTCTCCCCCATCCAGGAACTGAACACGACCTGCCTCTCTCGAGAGGCTACAATCTCACTAACCCTGGCCCCGGACGCGAGTGCAAAATAGGAAAATAACTTTTTGTGTCAAATACTTTAACGCACACTCTTCATTGCTCAACAGAGAAGCGAAATGAAGAACTTGTCTAAAGACCATGAAATGGGCTTTGGAGGTGCTGAAGGCCTGAGCCTGGCACAGGCTTTTGGGACTTTATTAAAGATCTCGTTACCTAGGTCGACCTGGAAGGCATATAGAATGGGTCTTGTCAAAGCAGACTTACACGCTGAAATCGTGTTAGCTGCCAATCCTTGACCATGGAGGTGGAGAAGAAAGATAAGCAGAAGTCTGTCAAGATCTCCTGCGGATTCTTAGCCTTGACAAAAGGCCACCCATTTTCTCCAAGATGACTCATATTGCCTTCTAGTAGATTTGCACTTATATTCCTCAAGGAAGTCTATGCTGGCCTTCGAAATCCCGAAACGCTTTCTCACCGCTAGGGAGAGAAAATCATGAGCTGCAGGGTCCGGGTTTTCTGTAATGAAGCGCAGACAGTTGACTTCTGGACTCGCTGGGTCAGAACTGGATCTAGTAGTGGTACAAACTTCAGCTACAGTTCCAATGCCAGGAGGAACCACACGCTGTTCGGCCACTTGTGGGCCATTATTGCCGCTACCCTTTGAAGGATCTCAGTTTGTTGAGGACCCTCAACAGAAGGTTGTGAGGAGGGAACAGATAAATCTTGGACCATCTGTTCCAGTCGAGGGACATCGCGTCCACTGCTTCCGCTAAGGGGTCCTCGTACGGGGCACGTACAGGGGCAACTTTTATTTTCTTTCGTCGCAAAGAGGTCTATCTGCAGTTCTGGGACTGATTCAGAATGAAGGAGAATGATCCTGCGTCTAAGGACCATTCCGACTCTATCGGTGTGAACCTGGATAGAGCGTCCGCTGTCACATTGCGGACTCCTTGAAGGTGAACTGCCGACAGGTACCACTTCTTCTTTTCCTCCAATCGGAAGATGGCCAACATCACCTGATTGAGAGGTGGTGACCTCGATCCTTGTCGATTCAAGTATCTCACAACTACCTCGCTGTCTATCACCAACCTTATGCGGATCGAGTGACGCGGGGAGACTTTCTTTAAGGTAAGGAGCACTGCCCTAGCTTCTAGAAAGTTTTATGTGAAAGGTCTTGAATAGCTTGGACCAAGTCCCTTGGACTTTTTCCCGATGAGAGTGACCTCCCCATCCCTCCTTCGAGGCGTCTGAGTGAATCGTCACCGACGGGGGAGGAGGCTGAAGAAGAACCGACTTCTTTAGATGTTTGGCTTGGGACCAAGGCCTGAGAAGAGTACTTAGCCGAAGCGGCTGGTCTTCTCAGATCTCTTCGCGCGTTTATGCATAACTTCTCCAAACTCCGATTGCATCCTTTAGCTGTGCTCTTAGCACTGGGTCTGTCACCGAAGCAAACTGGAGAGAGCGCAGTACCCTCTCCTGCTCGCGTCTTGATATCGTTTCAAAATCTAGAAGTCTCTTGACAGAACCCGCTATCTCCTTCCTTTTCTTCGCCGGGATGGAGAAACGGTGTGACAAAAGGTCCCAGTGGATTCCCAGCCACTGGAACTTTTGAGATGGAGAAAGTCGAGACTTTTTCTGTTGATCTTGAAGCCTAGGTACTCTAGGAACTGGATCACTTGACTGGAAGCTTGCAAGCATTCTGTCTCGGATGCTGCCCACACCAACCAGTCGTCCAGGTAGGCTACTACCTGAATTCCCTTTAGGCGTAATTGTTTGAGAGCTCCGCTCGCAAAATTCGTAAAAATCCTTGGGGCTATGTTTAGCCCGAATGGCATGGCTCCGAAGGCGTATAGTCTTCGTTGTAGCCTGAACCCTAGGTAGGGGGAGAGTCGATGGCTAATTGGAATGTGCCAATAGAGGTCTGACAAGTCTATAGAGACGGAATATGCCCTCTTGGGCAGTAAGGTCCTTATGTGTTGCAGTGTTAGCATTTTGAATTTGCAATTAACTATGAACTTGTTGAGTGGCGACAAGTCCAGAATGACTCTGAGCTTTTCCGAGTCTTTCTTGGGAACATAAAACAGCCTCACCTTTTTTCTCCAACAGTTCTTGAACGTACTCCTCCATAACGGGGGTGGAGTGTTGGAAAAACCGAAAGCACGGGGGTGGAGTGCTGTACCAGCTCCCGCCCAGTCCATTCTTGAGTAGGCTGTGGGCCCAGGGATCGAAGGTCCACCGATCCCGAAATTTCAGAAGTCTCCCTCCTACCGGTATCACCTCACTTGGACTGCCGTCCTGAGGTCTTGCCTCCCTGACCACGACCAACCCTGAATCCCCTTCCCCTTGAGGGGCGTCTAGACGAGCCTCTGGCTGCTCCTCTAGGCTTTGCTCGAAAGGAAGTAGACTGCCCTTCGAACGCTGGGGTGAATGCCGTGGACTGTGTCGACACGGCCTGGGGTACCCACTGAAAAGTGGTCGGGGTTTGTGCCACGATCTGGGGCACTGGGGGCAATGGCAATTGCAGTTGCTGTTGCTGTCTAAGAGGCTTGGCTGGCCGAGACGGTAGCCTAGTCCTCATAGTCTTCCTCTTTGGTTGAGGACCCTCATCCGGGGAAGACTTTCGTTTGATAGCCAGGCCCCACTTCTGGAGAAGGTTTCTATTCTCCACGGCGGCCTTATCAACAACTTCTTTGACCAAGTCGGTAGGGAAAAGGTCTTTTCCCCAAATGTTGGAGGAGATTAGTTTCTTTGGCTCGTGCCTCACCGTAGCCGAGGTAAACACGAACTCCCTACAAGCTCTCCTTGCCTTGACGAAGCCATAAAGGTCCTTCGTCACTGTGGCCAGATGAGACTTGGCCACTACCATGAACATTTCATGGACCTTGGGGTCACTTGCCATCGTCTCGAGAGTAGTCTGAAGAGACATTGAGGCAGTCAGTCTTTCTTTTGTATCGAACTCTCTTCGCAAAAGAAAGTCAGACAGCTTAGGGAGGTCCTTGCCGAACTGACGTCCGGCAATATCAGCCTCCAACTTTCCAACTGAGAACGTAAGATGGACGTCCTTCCAGTCTTTGTGGTCCATAGGCAGGGCCAGCTACTAGGGTTCACACTCCTCTAGGGAGGGGCAAGACTTGCCGGCCTCGACTGCTTTTAGTACAGCCAGAAACCTTTTCTGTAAAAAGGGGAAGGCTCTAGTAGGAGAGGACACAAAGGAAGGGAGCTTCCTATTCAATGCGGCTACCTTTGAGTTAGAGAAGCCCCTCTCTTTCATCGAGGATGAAAGTAGAGCTTGAGCCTTAGCATGGTCCATCAATATGACCTCCTACGGCTCTGTCTCCTCCTTTGAAGCTGGTTCCTTCCTCAGCCGGACATAACAGTCCGGATATGATGCCTTGCTGGGCCAGAATTCCACCTCCTCCAGGGGAACTGAGCCCAACTTATCCGAGATGACGATCTTTCCAGTCGTCATCGGCATGTGCTCAACATACCTCCATGGGTTAGCATCTGAGCACAAGGGAAGGTCTTTCACATTGAGCTTTTTCTGGGGCCCATGTGATTCTGCAAGGCACTGCATTCGCAGTTCCATTGCAGCCGCCTTCTCCTGATTCTCCTTCTGCATTTGTTGGATCATTCCAACAATAGAAGAGAGGGCCTGTCCCAGCTCTACTGGCAGACCGGCCGATGTAGAGGGAAAAGGCTCCGGAATCTGAACCGGAGTAGCCGACACCTCGTCGACGTCTACCTCTACAACGTCTGGGGCTTGAACTTCATCCTGGCTTCTGCCAGGAGGTCTTCCTCCCGACACCCGTCCACCTCAGACATCCTGTCATCTAACTGGATGTCTTGCATCGCGACCGCGACTTCAGCATCCACCTGGATCTGAACTTAGGGGATCTCCTCTTGAGGCTGGGGAATCACTGCATCAGCTGATGCCTCAGGGAAAAGATACGCCCTCATCTTCTCACTTGGAAGATAAGGGCCAGAAGTGTTCGTTTGGAAGCCCCTTACCCAGGTACGAAGCTTCTTCCTAGCTATATCCCTTGATTCCTCTGTCCTAGGGGAATTAAAGGTCTCAGTAATCAGGTTAGTGCACACAGTACATACCTGAGGGTCCCAATACCGGAGATCATCCTTGGAGACAGCGTATGCTGCGTGTCTCCTACAAAACTCATGTCCGCAGAGGTTCTTGCTGCGGACGTTGCAGAAAGCACTTCCCCACTTAGGAGTGTCCTTCTGTAAAGAGAAGAAATTTCCATGAGTATCAAGTGAACTATGTATCACTGGATATGCATAGTATAGCATAACAATTCAGAAAGGAAAGACACACACTTGTGTTTCCTCACAACCCATTGTTGCAGCCTTCCAGATAATAAAATTAAATGGTTAATCTCTTCTAGAGTAACCAATGCTAGGTTTCCAGAGGAAACAGGTGGAGCTCACACCTAAGCAATGATTTTAAAATCCTGGATAATAGACAGGAAAGAACTCACTTTCCTATCTGTAGGGCAACAGCAAAGGGATGTGCGAGAAAACACAATAGTGTTAGAAGACACAGTGCTGTACCAAAACCCTTACCATAGTTTTCTTCTTACTGTATATGTTATACTGAAGAATACTAGTACAGTATAGGGGGATGCGTGCCGGCCGGCCTTTGCCGGCCGGCACACACCATAACTAGCTTTAAAGTATACTACTTAACAGCTATAAGGCGGCAGCACTCTGGTTCAAATGCATGTGCCGGTCGGCAGCAACTGCCGGCCGGTAACAGCCAATGTTGGCCGGCAATGGCTGCCGGCCAGCAACTAGACAAGGTAGTACCCAGCTGCCGGCCACACTCTTGGTGACAGGCAGACAAGGGCTGACATAAGCCGGCCGGCAAAGGTACAAGACCGATGCCAGCCGGCAGCAAAAGAACCAGAGGACTACACCCGCCCGGCTGCCGGCCTATGAGGCCGGCAGCCGGGTCGGGTACAGCACTAGAAGAAAAATAGAATGGATGCTGGGATAAGAGTGTACACAACCTCCAAGCCCGGCAACCGAAAGAGTGCATATAAGGGAGGGGAGAAACTAATTCAGGCTTCCTGACCAATGCCGACTGGCTCTACAGGCAGGCATGGATGAGGGACCAAGAGAGGTCCGGGCAGCACTCAAAATAAAAGACCCTTGCAGGCCGGCAAGGGGCTGAGTCAATTCCACATCCTAACCTATACTAGGTCCAGATGTAGAACGACGGACAGTAGAGTAATGGCTAGGCCATTACGGAGAAAGAGGGGGAAGGGACAAGAGGGTCCTACCAACCTTGCTTTAGTGACAGATCACCCGCAGCCAAGAAACTTATCTTAGCCTAAGGGAGATCTAAGGGGGAAGGCCAGCAATACTTGCCAGCTCCCAGAGCACCAAAGCAAGGAAGGTGTTGCTACTCCCAGGGAAAGAAACTTATCCTCCCCCGAGAACAGCAACAAGGACTAGTCTGGTAGATCACAAAAGAAGGAATCATATCCACAGAAACCTACAGTAGTGACCTAAGGGAGCTAAGCTCCCTTTGTCTGTGTCAGGTCAGCGAGGGGGACTCAGCCCCAAGCCAGACAACACAGACTCAGACCAAAAAACTATGTTGTTCTGTCCCTCTTGAACCATACTACAGGAACAGGAAGGTACAGTAACACCCCAGTATAGTTTTATCGAAAATAAATTCGGAAAAAACCACTTTGGGATAAGCCCAAGGCTTAAACAGAGGGAAAGGGATTGCATACCTTCTCCGAAGAAAAGAAAGCAACCGGGGAGTATGATAAAGTATACTAAGGCTCCATAAGCAACTAGCCTGGGCACCAAGAGAATCGATTACCTAAATCACCGAAACTCACTCGTATACTATCTTGGAAATATTCCACACAGTCTTAAATGTATAAAATATAGCCTAAAGCTTCAATAAAATTTTAATTACACTCGGAAAAACCAAAATCATGCATGAAGTACTAGGACCAAACGACTAGGCTACATGGCCTAGCGTAGGCCAGAATGGCGAATACCTCGCCAAATAATACTAAGCACGAAAGGAAATCCTATGTAATGCTAAATAGCTAAAATTTATTAAAGCAAAACAACCAGGAATGTCACTCCGACTAACTAAATTTATACCTAGCGAGCGACAGCGTCCAGGACGCCTCTGGTAGGCTACGGCTCTTGTATCAAAGATTAATCCTATTAATCACTAAAAATTTTACCAAGAGCCTACATTTATACATCAAAGACATTATACTCAACTTATCAGAGGCCAACGAAGACGGAGAAGCAATGAAAAAGTAGAATAAATCCAAGATTTGCGAGAAACACAGGAAAAAACACCAAGTTGTTAAGCTACGCAAAAAGGAATACAGATGGCGCCAGGATTGGCGCCAGGCACGCATACGAATCGGAGGATAGGGAAGCCTTGGGAGCGGCTCCCCTTTTTCTTTCCCGAATTCGTTTCTTGCCAATCCCTCCTACGAGACGAAATCTCTGTCCAGGATGCAGATTGCCATGTGGCGTGTCAAGAATACGTCCTCTGATATGTCGCGATATCCCTTTCACGAGGGATACTCGCTCCAGGAGTTAGAATTCTGGTACCTTAAGGTAAATTCTCTGGGAATATCGCCGTAGTTGTAATATACCCTAGGAAGCTACCCTATAGGAACTTCCATCAGGACGACATGGCTTGAGCCCAAAAATATATATATACAAATAAGCGCCGGCAAATGAGCGCCGACGTATGAGCGCAAGACACTTAAGCGCAGTAACATTTGAGCGCTGACAGTTGAGCGCCAAAATGTCTCTTCTCTCTCTCTCTCTCGCTCTCTCTCTCTCTCTCTCTCTCTCTCTCTCTCTCTCTCTCTCTCTCTCTCTCTCTCTCCAATGTTAAATATAATTACAGTCGTTTGGTTATTAACATTAAAACTTGGAATTATCCCAAAATATCATTCCCTTCAGCGAACAGTACAAAGAAAAAGGAAATGCGAAGGACTGCCTATCTCGGCTCCAAGTGACGTAAGTGAAATAGACATACCTCAAGAACTTGTTTATACATACGCTGGAGAAAATTTCCTTGCATATGACTCTGGGATTGAAGACCCTGATCGCTATTTTATATTTGCAACGTCTGAAAACTTGAGGATGATTAAGGAAAATAAGCATTGGATGGGAGATGGGACATTCAAGATAGCTCCTCAGCTATTCTATCAGCTATATGTGATTCACATTCAGTATAAAGGAAACGTCCTTCCAATGGTTTATATGCTCCTTCAGAGAAAGTCCGAAGAACTATATCGTCGTGCTCTGCTTCAAATACAATGCATAGATAACGAGATTGCTCCAGTTTCCATTTCCTGCGACTATGAGAAAGCGTTTCATAATGCTTTTCTTTCCGTTTTTAATAACGCTGAGGTGTTAGGGTGTTTTTTCCATTTATCGCAAGCCGTTTGGCGAAAAATTCAAGATTTAGGTTTGAACGACTTATACTGTGGCAGTAAAGAAGTACGAAAATACACAAAAATGCTGGTGGCCTTAGCATTCGTTCCTCCCAATGAAATAGTAAATGTTTTTGAATTATTACAAGATGTAGTTCCTGATGAGTTAGATGATCTAGTACTATATTTTGAAGATACTTGGATAGGTAGACCTTGCAGGAGAGGGAGGAGAAGAAATGCAATGTTCCCTCCAAGTGTTTGGAGTGTATATGAACGTGTTCTTAGTGAACTTCCACGTACCAACAATTCATTAGAAGGGTGGCATCGGGCAATACAGATGTCCGTAGGTCATATGCATCCTACAATTTACAAATGTGTTAATATTTTAAAACTAGAACAAAATCATACAGCAAATAAAGTGATCCGGATAGATTCGGGGCAAGACATTGGAAAAAACACTAAATATGTAAAAGTCAATAAAGCAATATCTAGAATTGTTAGTGAATATTCTTCAACAGAACCAATAGAATATCTCCGGTGAATATCTTATAATATTAGCTTACAGAAATAGTTTTTTTTTATTTAAATAAATTGTTTTTACTTTAAAAAAAAAAATTCAATGTCATAACAATTTCATTTTCTTACTTTAAAGAAATGGTTATTTTACTTAGATAATTGTATTTATCTCAATTTTTTTTACTATATTTCATGTTAATTACTTGTAATAAATAAATGAGTGTCCCATAGTGAATAATTGTGTTTATTATCCCTAATTGTTTTTATTTATATTTTATGGTAATTCATAACAAAGTAAGATTGTTAAAAATTGTTCAAATTTAAAAAAAAATTGTTCAAAATTGTTTAACAAGCTTTGAAATGTTAACGATAATATATCAAACGATTGTAATAGCCAAACACGAATACTGAGAGAGAAAGAGAGAAAGAGTTTAATGAAATGTTTACTTTTCCTAAATGGAATGATTTTCACGATGGTTACTACACGACTGTAATAACCATGCAACAAATATGGAGAGAAAGGGTTGAATTTATGGCGCTCAAATGTCGGCGCTCATATGTTATTGCGCTCAACTGTCTTGCGCTAAATTGTCGGCGCTTATTTGACGGCGCTCATTAGTCTTGCGCTCAAATGTCGGCCAACCATATATAATTATATATTAAGGATTAAATTATGATAATTAATATCATGATTTAGTTTATCGATATCGGAAAACGAACATAAAATTCATAATGATCATTTTTCATTACAATTGTCTTTATAAAAATACAAAGGAAAACTCGGAATGCTCATATCTCAAAACTGTACCTGTTGATCTTCAAATTCTATCTTATCCCTAAGTTTTAAATATATAATATTGAAATTTGATGTATAACATAGGAAGACATTGTAAAGTAATAAAATATAGCCCCCTTTTACATTTTTCCTATATTTTTTTTTACTATTTTCTTCGCTTTCCATACAGTTTCTTTTTTTACTATAATAAAAAAAAAAATCCTATCCAGGAAAATAATGACTTGTAGAAAAAATAGAAACTCTCCATTTCATTGCAGATCTACATCAGGTCCATACGGAGTATTAATCCCATGTGTTAATATTAATTATCAAAGGGAAAATTAGAATTTGAATAACACTCATTTTCATTATGAATCGCCCTGGTGTCGACAAACAGAAGGTCTGATGCAAAAATCCTCCTAAATCACCTTATCAAGTGGTATGAATATCAACGTACTGTCCTAAAAAAACGGTATTAGCCGGCCGACCCCCATATAGGAAAACGAGGATGATTTGATGCACCTGCTTTGACATTAACCTGCAAGTATATAATTTTTTTCTTATTGTGTGTTTTTTTTTTATAATTTATTTTTTTTGTTTTTGCAAGTATAGGTTTATTTTTATGCGGTGATTTACTAGTATATTAGAATTTTCCTCACCTACATTTTTCTGTTAATGTTGCTATGAAAATGATCATATTATGGCATGGTTGCAGAGTTTAATGAACGAGATATAAAAAGCAATCAAAAGGATAGCTTAAAATACATATTGTGAAAAGATTATTTTTCCATTCATTTTACGAATCATACTGACAAACCCTCTATGATATTTTCTGATATTCTGACATTTTTTACCCATTACCATTGTAGCGGTTATATTGGCTATATGCACCAGCAACTATATAACAAATAAGCTAATTCTTATAACTAAGGGGTCATGCTGAAAGAATAAAAAAAAAAAAGAATAAACACTAGAGATCGGACCTAAGGGTAGAGAGTAGTATAGAGTAGTGGATATGTTTTATATTTATGTTTTCTACTTTCTTAATTCTTGTATGATATATCTCTGTGGTTGGACATATTTTTTTTACTTATGATAACATCACATATCCATTTTTTATGCCATCAATTTTTTGATACGTCAAATGTTATACGAGTTTTTACTCTCCTACACAAAACGGTTATACAAAGATGAAAACTGGAGCTAAATAAATTAGGGAAATATATGTATTTTTCTATTTATAGCTCAGGAA
>NC_090747.1:11091569-11104069 GCF_036898095.1 Palaemon carinicauda
TTTTATACATTTAAGATTGTGTGGAATATTTCCAAGATTGTATACGATTGAGTTTCGGTGATTTAGGTAATCGATTCTCTTGGTGCCTAGGCTAAGTTGCTTATGGAGCCTTAGTATACTTTCTCATACTCCCCGGTTGCTTTCTTTTCTTCGGAGAGGGTCTGCAATCCCTTTCCCTCTGTTTAAGCCTTGGGCTTATCCCTAAGTGGTTTTTGCAGAATTAATTTTCGATAAAACTATACTGGGGTGTTACTGTACCTTCCTGTTCCAGTAAGTCTGGTTCAAAGAGGGACAGAACAACAGAGTTTTTTAGTCTGAGTCTGTGTTTGTCTGGCTTGGGGTAGAGTGTCCCTCGCTGGCCTGACACAGACAAAGGTGGCTTAGCCTCCTTAGGTCACTACCGAAGGTTTCTGTGTATATGATTCCTTCTTTTGTGATCTACCAGACTAGTCCTTGTTGCTGTTCTCGTGGGAGGATAAGTTTCTTTCCCTGGGAGTAGCAACACCTTCCTTGCTTTGGTGCTCTGGGAGCTGGCAAGTATTGCTAGCCTCCCCCCTTGGATCTCCCTTAGGCTAAGATAAGTTTCTTGGCTGTGGGTGATCCGTCACTAAAGCAAGGTTGGTAGGACCCTCTTTTGTCCCTTCCCTCTCTATCTCTGTAATGGCCTAGCCATTACAGTACTGTACGTCGTTCTACATCTGGACCTAGTATAGGTTAGGATGTGGAATTGACTCAGCCCCTTGCCGGCCGGCAAGGGTCTTTTATTTTGAGTGCTGCCCGGACCTCCCTTGGTCCCTCATCCATGCCTGCCTGTAGAGCCAGACGGCATTGGTCAGGAAGCCTGAATTAGATTCTCCCCTTCCTTATATGCACTCTTTCGGATTGCCGGGCTTGGAGGTAGTGTACACTCTTATCCCGGCATCCATCCTATTTTTCTTCTAGTGCTGTACCCGACCCGGCTGCCGGCCTATGAGGCCGGCAGCCGGGCAGGTGTAGTCCTCTGGTTCTTTTGCTGCCAGCTGGCATCGGTCTTGTACCTTTGCCGGCCGGCTAATGTCAGCCCTTGTCTGCCGGTCACCAAGAGTGTGGCCGGCAGCTGGGTACTACCTTGTGTAGTTGCCGGCTGGCAGCCATTGCCGGCCGACATTGGCCATTGCCGGCCGGCACATGCATTTGAACCAGAGTTCTGCCGCCTTATAGCTGTTAAGTTGTATACTTTAAAGCTAGTTATGGTGTGTGCCGGACGGCAAGTGCCGGCTGGCACGTATCCTCCTATACTGTACTAGTATTCTTCAGTATAACAAATACAGTAAGAAGAAAACTATGGTATGGGTTTTGGTACAGCACTGTGTGTTCTAACACTTTTGTGTTTTCTTGCACAGTCCTTTGCTGTTGCCCTACAGATAGGAAAGTGAGTTCTTTCCTGTCTATTATCCAGGCTTTTAAAATCATTGCTTAGGTGTGAGCTTCACCTGTTTCCTCTGGAAACCTTGCATTGGTTACTCTAGAAGAGATTAACTATTTGATTTTATTATCTGGAAGGCTGCAACAATGGGTTGTGAGGGAAACACAAGTGTGTGTCTTTCCTTTATGAATTGTTATGCTATACCATGCATATCCAGTGATACATAGTTCACTTGATACTCATGGAAAATTCTTCTCTTTACAGGAGGACCCTCCGGAGTGCGGAAATGTTTTCTGCAACGTCCGCAGCAAGAACCTCTGCGGACATGAGTTTTGTAGGAGACACGCAGCATGCGCTGTCTCCAAGGATGATCTCCAGTATTGGGACCCTCAGGTATGTACTGTGTGCACTAATCTGATTACTGAGGCTTTTGATTCCCCTAGGACGGCGGAATCAAGGGATATAGCAAGGGAGAAGCTTCGTACATAGGTAAGGGGCTTCCAAAGAACACCTCTGGCCCTTATCTTCCAAGTGAGAAGATGAGGGCGTATCTTTTTCCTAAGGCATCAGCTGATACAGTGATTCCCCAGCCTCAAGAGGAGATCCCCCAAGGTCAGATCCAGGTGGATGCTGAAGTCGCGGTTGCGATGCAAGACATCCAGTTGGATGACAGGATGTCTGACGTGGACGAGCGTTTGGAAGAAGACCTCCTGGCAGAAGGCCAGGATGAAGTTCAAGCCCCGGACGTCGTAGAGGAAGAGGTCGACGAGGTGTCGGCTACTCCGGTTCAGATTCCGGAGCCTATTCCCTCAACATCGGCCGGTCTCCCAGTAGAGCTGGGACAGGACCTCTCTTCGATTGTTGGAATGATCCAACAAATGCAGAAGGAGAATCAGGAGAAGGCGGCTGATATGGAACTGCGGATGCAGTGCCTTGCCGAATCACATGGTCCCCAGAAAAGGCTCAATGTGAAAGACCTTCCCTTGTGCTCAGATGCTAACCCATGGAGGTATGCTGAGCACATGCCGATGACGACTGGAAAGATCGTCATCTCGGATAAGCTGGGCTCAGTTCCCCTAGAGGAGGTGGAATTCTGGCCCAGCAAGGCATCATATCTGGACTGTTATGTCCGGCTGAGAAAGGAACCAGCTTCAAGGGAGGAGACAGAGCCGAAGGAGGTCATAGTGATGGACCATGCTAAGGCTCAAGCTTTACTTTCATCCTCGATGAAGGAGAGGGGCTTCTCTAACTCGAAGGTAGCTGCATTGAGCAAGAAGCTCCCTTCCTTTGTGTCCTCTCCTGCTAGAGCCTTCCCCTTTTTACAGAAAGGGTTTGCGGCTGTCCTAAAAGCAGTCGAGGCCGGCAAGCCTTGCCCCTCCCTGGAGGAGTGTAAACCATTATCGCTGGCCCTGCCTATGGACCACAAAGACTGGAAGGACGTCCATCTGACGTTCTCGGTGGGAAAGTTGGAGGCTGATATTGCCGGACGGCAATTCGGCGAGGACCTCCCCAAGCTGTCCGACTTTCTTTTACGAAGAGAGTTCGAGACAAAAGAAAGACTGGCTGCCTCAATGTCTCTTCAGACTACTCTTGAGACGATGGCAAGTGACCCCAAGGTCCATGAAATGTTCATGGTGGTGGCTAAGACTCACCTGGCCACAGTGACGAAGGACCTTTATGGCTTCGTCAAGGCGAGGAGAGCTTGTAGGGAGTTCGTGTTCACCGGGGCTACGGTGAGGCACGAGCCAAGGAAATTAATCTCCTCCAACATTTGGGGAAAAGACCTTTTCCCTACTGATGTGGTCAAAGAAGTTGTAGATAAGGCCGCCGTGGAGAATAGAAACCTTCTCCAGAAGTGGGGCCTGGCTATCAAAAGAAAGTCTTCCCCGGATGAGGGTCCTCAACCAAAGAGGAAGAATATGAGGACTAGGCTACCGTCTCGGCCAGCCAAGCCCTCTAGACAGCAACAGCAACTGCAATTGCCATTGCCTCCAGTGTCGCAGATGGTGGCACAAACCCCGTCCACTTTTCAGTGGGTACCCCAGGCTGTGCCGAGTCAGTTCACGGCATTCACCCCAACGTTCGAAGAACAGTCTTCTTCCTTTTGAGCAAAGCCTAGAGGAGCAGCCAGAGGCTCGTCTAGGCACCCCTCAAGGGGAAGGGGATTCAGGGGTGGTCGTGGTCAGGGAGGCAAGACCTCAGGACGGCAGTCCAAGTGAAATGATACCGGTAGGAGGGAGACTGATGAAATTTTGGGATCGTTGGACCTTCGATCCCTGGGCCCACAGCCTATTCAAGAATGGACTGGGCTGGAGCTGGTACAGCACTCCACCCCCGTGCCTTCGGTTTTTCCAACACTCCACCCCCGTTCTAGAGGAGTACGTTCAAGAACTGTTGGAGAAAAAGGTGATCCGAAAGGTGAAGTCCATCAAATTCCAAGGGAGGCTGTTTTGTGTTCCCAAGAAAGACTCGGAAAAGCTCAGAGTCATTCTGGACTTGTCGCTACTCAACAAGTTCATAGTGAATTGCAAATTCAAAATGCTAACACTGCAACACATAAGGACCTTACTGCCCAAAAGGGCATACTCAGTCTCTATAGACTTGTCAGACGCCTATTGGCACATTCCAATCAGCCGTCGACTCTCCCCCTACCTAGGGTTCAGGCTACAACGGAGACTATACGCCTTCAGAGCCATGCCATTCGGGCTAAACATAGCCCCAAGGATTTTCACGAAGCTGGTGAGCGCAGCTCTCAAACAATTACGCCTAAAGGGAATTCAGGTAGTAGCCTACCTGGACGACTGGCTGGTGTGGGCAGCATCCGAGACAGAATGCTTGCAAGCTTCCAGTCAAGTGATCCAGTTCCTAGAGTACCTAGGCTTCAAGATCAACAGAAAAATGTCTCGACTTTCTCCATCTCAAAAGTTCCAGTGGCTGTGAATCCACTGGGACCTTTTGTCACACCGTTTCTCCATCCCGGCGAAGAAAAGGAAGGAGATAGCGGGTTCTGTCAAAAGACTTCTAGATTCCGAAAGAATATCAAGACGCGAACAGGAGAGGGTACTAGGCTCTCTCCAGTTTGCTTCGGTGACAGACCCAGTGCTAAGAGCACAGCTAAAGGATGCAAGCGGAGTTTGGAGAAGGTATGCATCAAACGCGCGAAGAGATCTGAGAAGACCAGTGCCGCCTCGGCTACGTACTCTTCTCAGGCCTTGGTCCCAAGCCAGACATCTAAAGAAGTCGATTCTTCTTCAGCCACCTCCCCGTCGATGACGATTCACTCAGACGCCTCAAAGGAGGGATGGGGAGGTCACTCTCATCAAAAAAAAGTCCAGGGGACTTGGTTCAAGCTATTCAGGACCTTTCACATAAACTTTCTAGAAGCTATGGCAGTGCTCCTTACCTTAAAGAAAGTCTCCCCGCGTCACTCGATCCACATAAGATTGGTGATGGACAGCGAGGTAGTTGTGAGATGCTTGAATCGACAAGGGTCGAGGTCACCACCTCTCAACCAGGTGATGTTGGCCATTTTCCGATTGGCGGAAAAGAAGAAGTGGTACCTGTCGTCAGTTCACCTTCAAGGAGTCCGCAACGTGACAGCGGACGCTCTATCCAGGTTTACACCGATAGAGTCGGAATGGTCCTTAGACGCAGGATCATTCTCCTTCATTCTGAATCAAGTCCCAGAACTGCAGATAGACCTCTTTGCGACGAAAGACAACAAGAAGTTGCCCCTGTACGTGTCCCCGTACGAGGACCCCTTAGCGGAAGCAGTGGACGCGATGTCCCTCGACTGGAACAGATGGTCCAGGATTTATCTGTTCCCCCCTCACAACCTTCTGTAGAGGGTCCTCAACAAACTGAGATCCTTCAAGGGGGTAGCGGCAATAGTGGCCCACAAGTGGCCGAACAGCATGTGGTTCCCCTTGGCATTGGAACTACAGCTGAAGTTTGTGCCGCTACCACATCCAGTTCTGACCCAGCGAGTCCAGAAGTCGACTGTCTGCGCTTCATTACAGAAAACCCTGACCCTGCAGCTCATGATTTTCTCTCCCTTGCGGTGAGAAAGCGTTTCGGGATTTCGAAAGCCAGCATAGACTTCCTAGAGGAATATAAGTGCAAATCGACTAGAAGGCAATATGAGTCATCTTGGAGAAAATGGGTGGCCTTTGTAAAGGCGAAGAATCCGCAGGAGATCTCGACAGACTTCTGCTTATCTTTCTTCATCCACCTCCATGGTCATGGGTTGGCAGCTAACACGATTTCAGTGTGTAAGTCTGCTTTGATGAGACCCATTTTATATGCCTTCCAGATCGACCTAGGTAACGAGATCTTTAATAAAGTTCCGAAAGCCTGCGCTAGGCTCAGACCTTCAGCACCTCCAAAGCCCATTTCATGGTCTTTGGACAAAGTTCTTCATTTCGCTTCTCTGTTGAGCAATGAAGAATGTGCGCTAAAGGATCTGACACAAAAAGTTATTTTCCTATTTGCACTCGCGTCCGGGGGCAGGGTTAGTGAGATCGTAGCCCTATCGAGAAAGGCAGGTCGGGTTTAGTTTCTGGATGGGGGGGAACCTGTTTCCGGATCCTACGTTTCTCGCCAAGAATGAGTTACCCACCAACAAGAGGGGTCCCTGGAGAATCTGCCCTCTGAAAGAAGATGTATCTCTATGTCCAGTAGAATGCCTAAAGGTCTATCTTCGTAGAACTTCAGACTTCAAGGGTGGTCAACTATTCAGGGGAGAAACATCAGGCTCAAATTTATCTCTGAATCAACTCAGAGCGAAAATCACATATTTTATTCGCAGAGCGGATCCTGACAGTACACCCGCAGGTCACGATCAGAGGAAAGTTGCCTCATCCTTAAATTTCTTTAATAGTATGGACTTTGAACATCTCCGTTCATACACTGGCTGGAAGTCTTCCAGAGTGTTCTTTCGCCGCTATGCGAAGCAAGTAGAAGAACTAAAGAGATCTGTGGTAGCAGTGGGTCGTGTTGTTAACCCTACTGTTTAACTCTGCGAGGAACAGTGGTCTTAATTGGGACGATTAAGTCCTGGGTGAGTGTGTAGGTACATACTGTACTACAAACTAAATGAGGGCACCGAGTGCCCACATAGACTGTTCCTTTTTCAAAGGTGAACCTAGCATAAGTGCAGACATGTGTGCCGAGCGTTTCTAACGCTAATGTGATTGATTTGTAATACAGACTTTTATGACTTGATACCTCGGTATCTTAAAAAAGTGGCATTTGATGTTTTTTCTTTCAGATAAACAAGTTCTGTTTACTATCATACTTATGCTTAAAGTTTTGGGTTATTCTCTTTATATATATATATATATATATATATATATATATATATATATATATATATATATATATATATATATATATATATATGTATATATATATATATATATATATATATATATATATATATATATATATATATATATATATATATAATTGTTGTTAACCTGTCTATTTATTGTCTGTCAATAAACTTGTTCTTGAGAACCTTGCGTCTCTTTCACCTGTGTCAATTTATTGGTATAATTGAGCATTTATTCTATGTACCTTATCTGGGATAATTCTAATAGAATTGTTCTTTTATGAAAGCTATGTTGCATTGGTTTATGAAGTCCCCTAATGGGAGGACTCCGTTCCATAAAGGGACGAATGCGGTTTTATTAGTTTCTTCCTATGCGGATATAAACCTTTGTCCAATACAAGTATTGTGCGGATTACTGGTCAATATTTCATATTGACGCAGTGGTTCTTTACAAACTATGCTTTACTTAATATAGGGGAGACCACTATATTAGCTTGCCTGATATTCATACATAGGTATATGTACTCTTCGAGACTTTTCCAGAGTCTAGTAGGACTCTTCCCTGCAGGGGGCAGGAAGCTCTAACATGGTTTATAGTTAGTTGAAAAGATGTATAACGGTAACATCTTAGGTCTGTAGGTCTAGTCGACCGGGAAAAATTACCTCCGGGGAGTACGGCACGTTCTGAGAATCCACAGATACAGTAATGCTCTGGTATACTTCCATCAGGACGACATGGCTTGAGCCCAAAAAACGGATTTTGAGCGAAGCGAAAAATCTATTTTTGGGTGAGATGGCCATGTCGTCCTAATGGACCCGCCCTTGCCTTTCTAAGAAAGGGCTGTAGGACCCCTCCCTACATACAGTATCTGTAGCACCTCGTGTACGCTACAAGGAATACAGATGGCGCCAGGATTGGCGCCAGGCACGCTTACGAATCGGGGGATAGGGAGCCTTGGGAGCAGCTCCCCTTTTTCTTTCCCGAATTCGTTTCTTGCCAATTGCCCCCTGCGAGACGAATCTCTGTTCGGGATGCAGATTGCCATGTGGCGTGTCAAGAATACGTCCTCTGATTTGTCGCGATATTCCTTTCAGGAGGGATATTCGCTCCAGGAGTTAGAATTCTGGTACCTTAAGGTAAATTCTCTGGGAATATCGCCGTAGTTGTAATATTCCCTAGGAAGCTACCCTATAGGATCTTCCATCAGGACGACATGGCCATCTCACCCAAAAATAGATTTTTCGCTTCGCTCAAAATCCGTTATATATATATATATATATATATATATATATATATATATATATATATATATATATATATATATATATATATATATATGTGTGTGTGTGTGTATATATATATATATATATATATATATATATATATATATATATATATATATATATATGTATATATATATATATATATATATATATATATATATATATATATATATATATATATATATATATATATATATATATATATATATATATATATATATATATATATATATATATATATATATATATATTTATATGTATATATATATATATATATATATATATATATATATATATATATATATATATATATATATATATATAAATATATATATACATATATGTATCCATATTTACCTATCTATCTACATATATATATATATATATATATATATATATATATATATATATATATATATATATACATATATATATAAATATTTATATATGTATATTTAACCCAAGGTGTTAACTACAAAATTGTAATTGTTCATTTTAATGTTACAGTTTTTTAAATATTCTATTCATTCTTGCTTCCTTTCATCACTTGTCTATTTTGCCTTTTGGGGCGAATGGGTTTATATCATCCTCCTTTTCCTACCAGGGTTATAGCTTAGCATTTCATACTGATAATAATAAAAATAATTTAATTACGCCAAGGGCCAGGGTTAAGGTAAAATAGTGTTTTAGCTGTACCATGGTAAATTTGTTTTTCGGATTTGCATGAAACTGGTGAGATAAAGTAAATAATTCAATTCCCAAAAAAGGAAAAAAAATTAACATTGGGTGAACCTTTGGATGATAGAATTATGGATAGTATTTAATTCACTGGAAAATACGAGGAAAAGACACATGTGGCAGAAGTTTTAAATGTAATAACGTACTGATAAGGTACTGTAGATGTTGCATGTGGATTAATAAAAATCAAATATACAAGGTTATAACGAATTTATTCTCGTAATAATTAATAGAAAAGTTTTTTATGCTACTTAGTTGTTACTAATTATCTATTCACTCGTCTCCAGACTAGGCTCCACCCGGTCTGTATATATATATATATATATATATATATATATATATATATATATATATATATATATATATATATATATATATATATGTGTGTGTGTATATATATATATATATATATATATATATATATATATATATATATATATATATATGTATATATATATATGTATATATATATATATGTATATATATATATATATATATATATATATATATATATATATATACTGTATATATATGTATATATATATAGTTATATATATATATATATATATATATATATATATATATATATATATATATATATCTTTATCTGCTCTGGACCTATTATGTCAGTGTTTGTTTTTATTTTCTCTTTTCCTTTTAAATAGTCGTTTTGTTTCCTTTTCTTGGTATTTTCTATTTTGCAACTGTGCTATCTAAGATGGCATTATGCAGAATACTTCAGGGAAATATATGACTGAATATGAGCAACATACTTTACAAAGGGCATTATCATTTCTGAATTTATTAACCTTTTTAAAAAGATTTTCTTGGTTATATTTTATTAAATATTAACATTGCTACAAAATAGCTCAATAGACACATGTTACATATTTGTTATTTATACATGAATATAACAATTGAATATCATCATCACTGTGTAGCATTGTGTAAGAAAAATAGATTAATGAGCCAAATCTTTACTATACCAGACTCAAGATATAACACAATACACAAATGACAAGCAATTTCTTACTAAACATGGGGCCTGCATGGAAATATTGCTTACAAAGGAAACGGAGGAAGAATGTTGCTCTATTGTTCTACAAAAAATGGCAAAACAATGTTTATTGTTTTGAATATAATGTATCCCTTACATGGAAAGAAAGTGAAGGTACTTCGTTATGATATTTCATTTGATAATAGTAAAAGGAGAACGTCTAATCACACTGGCATAGCAGTTAAAATTCCAGTGAATCTTGTTGTCTGCATATTAAGCAAAGATTTATAAACAAAAATATTGAGTTACTTTGGAAAATATAATAAAAAGAACTTTTCATTGAAGAGAATGGAAATTATGAGAATGGGAGTACACAGAACCTTTGTACAGACTCCAAGAAACGGAAGAACTCCATTTAGGTAATAGGGCCAGAGCTACTAATGTTACAAGCATAAAAAAAAAGAAAAAAAAGATAAATGTTCATTTAAAGGTAGAGCTCCAAAATGGATCGGTTAGAATTTCTTCAAAATTCTGTGTTGATGAAAGATTAAGTAAATTTTAGAGTACATGGCTTTTTTTGTACTGCCATTAAATTATACGATTAAAGAGAAATGACCATTCAAATAACATCAAAACGTCTTGGAAAGAATGACAGATATTTATCATTTCCTATTGTCTTCATGATCAAATTGAAGGCGAAACTAAATGCACTGTTATTTCTTTCAACTGCATGCAGCAAACGCTTTTCTTTTAAGAATATCTAATGCAATTGTTATGGCCAAGTGCAGTATCTCATAGTGGACTGTTATTTTAATCTCTTCTGGAGAAAAACAAATATTTTCGTTCTCAATTTCACGTTAACAATTAATTTTTTTTTCATTTACTACCACATTCATCCGTTTAGAAGAAATATATATTTTTTTAAAGTTAAAGTTTCACCTTTCATATGAGGTCATACATCTAAACATGAAAATCAACTTATTAACCATCGTGAGCAGGATGTATTGATAATAATATGTTTTAGCTTTCTTAAATGACATAAGCAGATATACTGAAATCCCAAAATCTACAGCATTTAAGTGAAGATCTAAGATAACAAAATATTTAACTTTTGTTTCAGGCAAGATGTAGAAATGAAGCCTTGGCCTAATAAAAAGTTTCTTTTCCCAATAAGCAAAAAAGTAAGAC
Organism: Palaemon carinicauda; assembly: GCF_036898095.1. Lineage (NCBI taxonomy): Eukaryota > Metazoa > Arthropoda > Malacostraca > Decapoda > Palaemonidae > Palaemon > Palaemon carinicauda. Next base: position 11,102,514 of record NC_090747.1, read on the forward strand.
ATGGTCCAGATTTCATGGAAAAATCCAGTAAATAAACCCTAACATAAACTGTAACATCTAAAAAAAAAAGAAAGAAAAAAAAAAAGAAAATCTCGAGGGAAACTGTGTCGTACGAGAAAAGAATTCACTATGGATTATTAATGGCTAGGGATGGTAGAGATATAAATGATTAAAATAAGTAATAGAATCCTTTTTTTTATGTAATGAAGGGGTTGACGCAGAGAGGGCTAAAAAAATGGAAGTAATTTGCCGATAAAGACTTCTACAAAACGAATGCACAAATTGACAATCCACAAAGCAGACGAGGAAGTGAATTATTGCAATGTATTCATTAGAAGTGCGTATGATTATGGCAAACACAATGATGAATATTTTTCAATCTTTAAGTTTGCTTAATTGAAGAAATTGGATATTTTTAATAGAAAAAAAACTCTTTTATGGAGAAAAGGTAAAATACATTTATGAAAAGTTACAAATTAAAAAGTTTGCTTTTATTTTAGTAAATATTTTGAATATATACTATATATCCGCTGACATCATGAATTTCTCCTTGATTGACTATGTTGATGATGTCGGTTCTAAGTCGCTTAGTACCTCCTCCAACACCCCCCCCCCCCCCTGGTGCATAATATCTTGCTATGTTTTGCTTTCCCGACATTTAAAGAACCTCTTAATTACTGTACAAAAAGAGGAGAGCTGCAGGACTGCAGAACTTTGGAGTAAATGGAGAGCGTGCTCTTTTAAACAAATATCGATTTTTTATCTATATATAAGGATTGTGTGAGTTTATTGGTAGTCACTTTAAACATTGATAATTTGTAATTAAGCTAAAGCCACTTTGGAAGTAATATCAGTTGAATGAATAATGAATTTTTTTTTTACAGGCAGATGCTATTTCTTAAAAGTATGAGAATAAAGTTAATGAAATCAAATACTAACCTCAATTAGAAATCTCCATTTCCCAAAAGGTTCTGCGATATCAACCAGACCAATAAGAGGGTTTGTGGGTGGATAGGATTCTAGAAAGCCCATTAAATAGAACAATCTTCTCTAAGGAAGGAATATAAACATGAATAATAAACCTTCATTGTAAAAAGACTTCTGCCACCTGAGTCTCGTTGCCTTTAATATATATATATATGTATATATATATATATATATATATATATATATATATATATATATATATATATATATATATATATATATATATAAATATATATATATATATATATATATATATATATATATATATATGTATATATATATATATATATATATATATATATATATATATATATATGTATATATATATATATATATATATATATATATATATATATTTATATATATATATATATATATATATATATATATATATATATATATATATATATATATGTATTTATATATATATATATATATATATATATATATATATATATATGTATATATATATTTGTGTGTGCGTGTGTGAGCATAATATTGAATTGATTATTAGCTATAAAAAAATCTAATGACTACAACTATTGACAAAAAGGGCCTCATATTTCGCC
>NC_090747.1:11109069-11114069 GCF_036898095.1 Palaemon carinicauda
TTAACATGTTGTGAACTACTTGGGAACTCAACAAGAGATGTTCGTGAACTATTCATGGCAGTTCCTGAAAGTCTTGGCATGGCGCGCACTACCACACATTGGCACGCAACCTCCCGCATTGTCCCAATGAGATCATAGCAAGTTCACGAATGATTTGCGTATAGTTTACAACCCGGTTGTGAAATTTTACTGTGACCAAAATTTTGAACATTTTCAAATTCTCGTCCCGACATAGCACGCAGTCACGACAGGTTTACGAACACTTCACGCCATTTTACGACTAGTTTGCGCTCTGACAAAACTCAAGTCGTGCCAATGCGTGCCACAGCATTGTGCAAGTGTCAGCCTAGTTTAACCCAAATCTCAGATACAACCTCCCTGCGCTTAACCTCAGCCCCTAATTTTTTTTCGATCTACCATATCCTCCATAACTTACTGGTGCATTCTTTACTAACTGATGATCGTTTCTTAAGATATGTCCCATCCATTTCCTTGTTGATAATCTAAGTATATCATTCACATTGGTGGCGAAGGCCACCTTGCAAATTGCCACATTTGTTATGTGCTGCTGCCGATTTGATTCATAAAATTTGGCATCCGTCATTTATAGTGCTGCATCATGTACCATGACTGGTTCCCATCAGTTAATATAGATCTTACAAGTCAAATGTATATTTTTATTTTTATTTGAACTGATATTACATTTAACCTCTAACCCGGTTTTATTATATCCATCGATTTTTTTGACCACCCTACTCTTTACTAAAATTCTGTAACTAGTGATTCATTGCTGGTAATGATGGTTTCTTAAGATTTAAAAGTTTTAGTTTAGTAATATCACTCCTCCAATAAGGCAGTTCCTCTGATCCCTACTCTGAATCGGCAGGGCCTCATTATTTCTCTGGTTGATCACCAATCCAACCTTCCTCCCTTCCAGCACTAACGTTTTAATCATTTACTTTATTTTAGCCATTGTAGAGGCTATATCATCCGGGTATTCAAAATCATACAATTGCTGGTCCCTGTCATTTAAATGCTATCCTTCAATCCATGTACTACCTTGTTGATATTATAATCAATCATCATAATAGACACTAGAGGGGATAGTAATCCACCTTGTAGTACTCTAGTCTTGATTTCAAATTCATCTGAAAGACTGTCGTCAACCATTACATTACATGTTCAACTAATCATATCCATTATTACGCTTATGTCACCCAAAACGCATTTTAGGTATCGCTGCCCCGTAAAGATGACTAAGAGTTTGGTAAGGTGCTATATACAACGAGCCTTTTTAGATCTTTCCAACGGGCCCAAAAGCACCTCTTAATTGTTTGTGGTTCCTGAGAAACACATACCCTTTATTTTTGTATCCTGTCTCTTACAATTTGATGTAGTACCATCATCTCCTCCACTGCCATACCTATGACCTCGGGACCTATCCAACGAACCAAAAACGCCTCTTTACTCCTTGTGGTTGCTGATATATGCATACCCCTTATTTTCAGGACTTCACGTCCCTACCCCCGTATATCTTGGCGTACTTCACTCATCTGCCCCATTGCCATACACAGGACCTCGAGATGCTTCCAACAAGACAAAGAACACCTCATTACTCCTTGTAGTTGATGGAATACACCTGCCCCTTATTTTCCCCTCCTTACCCCTTATAGGGAGGGGTACTCCCATCCCCAAAACCCCTATGTGTCACGGAACCTTGACACCTTCACAACGAGCCAAAGAATACCTCTTCACTCCTTTTGGTTTCTGGGAAACTTTTACTTTAAAAAAGTCTATTGTGTATGGGTTATGGATTATGGTTTTCTCATCTGTTAATATAGGACCTTACGGCAAGACCCCTTGGAAAGGAGGAACGACTGGGTTTTTTTCTGGGTTGGGGGCCTTGCCAGGCCCCTGAACAATCTTTTTGGGCATTTCCTTGTTCTTCATAATAGTTTTAACATAATACGTTACCTACTATCAAATGTGTTCTCAAAATCCACTAAGCATAAAATAAGAGGTGATTTTAGTTTGTCATAATGATGATTCATGTGTCAGGAGATAAAAATTTTATCGACACATCTACCATCTTTTAAACCTTCCTTGCTCATTTCATATATTAAATCTATGAAACGTTCTATTCTTTTCAATATTACCTTGGAAAATGTTGCAATCTTTTAATCTTTTCTGAAGTAAAATATATAAAAGTAAATTCTCGTCAGATTACTATTACCTTAAAATGTACGGCAAATCCTACAAATCCCTTCATGAAACCACGAATCTGATCGTATTTTCATAAAAGGAATCAACAATGTAGACAAGTGAAAACAACTTGCACCGTGTAGAAAGTCAGAACCAACGATCTGTAATGGTATTATCTGAATTAGGATGAAAATAAAATTATGAATAGGAAAAGCTATTGGTGGCCTGTTCCAAGTTTTATTTTCCTACTTTTTTTGGTTCCTGTCTTTAAAGTTTCCCCAATATTGGTATTATTTTGATTATTAATGTCTGGAATTTTTACTTTGTTTATTGTTTTAGATATTTTTGCTAAATCTATTACCTCGCTCTTGGATTTTACCTTAATTTCAAATGTTCTGTTTGTTAGTTTTTTAGGCGTTTGTTATGTTTTTTCTCAATCTTGTTTAGGAAATTTTCGACCGATCTTTTGTGCTCATCCTAATATGAATTTGATTATATTACTGATTATTTCTTCTTTACCTGGTACAATTTCCTTATTTAGATGGGGGTGTTTGTTTTGTATTGATAAAATAAAGTCCTATATGCATACACACACACTCACATTCACACACGCACACACCTGCGCGCGCACACACACACACACACACACACACACACACACACATATATATATATATATATATATATATATATATATATATATATATATATATATATATATATATATATATATGCATAAATGTCATCAATCACAATCCTAATACGTATTTTTAGAATTATAAGTATACCAAAGTTATATATAGAAAATCTATATTTTTTTTCGGAATCTAGTTGATCCCTTTGAACATCAAACAAGGAAATTATTGGTTATAATTTACATAGAATATTTGAAGCAGGTATACAAATAACTTGTTTTTGAATATTCTTGTATATTATTATTATTATTATGCTGACACCTTCTTTCATTATTCCATATAACAACAAATTTACATGTTACTGAAAAAAAACATGACTTTCATATGATATCAACTTGATATTCTCTATAATAAAGAAAATATCTTTACCATTGCTAATATTTTCAATTAACCAGCATCAAATATCCTTCTCATTTTTTAGGTAACTGACATCCTACACTTAAAAAAGCATCAGTGTAGAAAATAATTAAAGGCAATGAAGTTAGATTTAAAGATTCACGAAGCCCCTAGACAAACGTCAGGTTTTCATGGGATAGATTTTAAGTCAAAGATAGCCTTCCCTCGAAATACATGTTATTATTACACATACCAAGATTTGTTTTGCTTCTCTTTCAAAGAATAACACTAACTAATCCCTGACATCCCTGACATACGTTGGGATTGTGGCTGAGAGTTTGAAGGCCTCCTCCTGTCTTCCTTGTTTACATCAATTGCGGGACTCTTTTGAGATATTGACTTTCAATCTCCTTACTATATGATTTATTCATTCTTCTATCCACTAGATCACGATATGTTTTTCTATAATTCACCCCCCCCCCCCCAAAAAAAAAAAATATGTACTAAAGCAAAAGTTTCTATATTTATAATGAATATGCAGCTAATCACTCTTGACGATAACACGGAAACTTCTGAGCCATTCGTAGTAAATAGTTTCAAAGCAATCACTTCTCCTTTTCCCTTTCGTATCATTTATCTTTGTGTTTTTTATCGCTGATAATCATTTTTGTGATTTCTGAAGTTCCAAGAGGATTCTTGGATATCAAGTTACCTTATCTTTGTTTGCTGGTTTACTACTATTTTCCCGATTTAAAAAATTCAGCTTTTATCCATATTTCTCGACATTCGGGAAGTGCTTAAAAGTACGTGTAATCAGATATCCAGAATGTGATTATATCTAAACTTTATTTTTTATCCTAAGAACCAAATATCCTCTTTTTCTCTTTGAAAAGGCCGAAAATTTAGTTATTGTTTAGAGTTCTGGTTATAATAATAGACTTTGTGAATCACACTAGCACTTTAAAATTTAAATGAAGCAAGTATCGAAAGGTTTTGTTCGCTGTAAAATGTGGCCAATGATTTCTGTCTTTCCGTTTTCATAATGATTACGCCTGTAATTACAATTTACTGATTGAAAAAAAAAAGTCTTTTTATTTGTTTAAAAAATAATAATAATAATAATAATAATAATAATAATAATAATAATAATAATAATAATAATAATAATAATAAATGGGTGGTGGGGGTTGGAGGCGGGTAGTGCTGAACACACCATTCCCCTGCTTAATTGGGAGTAGAATTTTTTTTGTAAAAAAAATAAGTAGAGTACTAGATGAAGTCTTTTGGAGAGTTTTATCTAATCATGGGAGGAATTATAAATGATGATAGAAGAATTGAATAGATGAAGCAGAAAGGTAAGTCTGAAGATGAGTATGAGTAGAACTAAGATAATGTTCAATGAAAATTGATAGACAACAAATAAAGTTTGTGGACGAATCCTTATTTTACTCACGTGTCCATATAACTCTTTTTTGTCTCTTAGTGTTACTGCTATATAATTTATATAGCTTTTTAAGTTGTAACTACCTTATATATCTAAGACTTTAGTAAGGCAAAGAGTTTCTGTGGCCAAAGGTAATAATGGTAGGTCCATCTCATTAAATACTTTCATTTAAAGAGGAAGTGGAATTTTGCAATTCATAATCTCTGTTTTTTTTTTTACCAAAATTCTCTCCTTCCCATGCTCATCCTTTTTTCAATTACGGTGCCTCGTGTCCTGGGAAAACTATTCCTGTCTGTTGTGAGTACGTATATACATCAACAATC
>NC_090747.1:11124069-11131569 GCF_036898095.1 Palaemon carinicauda
AGACATTTCAGTTTATTTTGGTTATAATGGCTATATTTATACTTTGGAGATTGTGTCCTCTTTACTGAAGTATTGGCTTTAGCTTCTTTTTCAAGACATAAGGGCTTCTACTTCTCTTTCTTGAAGTATTGGCTTTAGCTCTATTTTCCAGATGTAATGGCTTTATCTTCTATTTCAAGAGCTAATGACTTCAGCTTGTGTTTCCTGCCATTGCGTTTGACGTCTGTTCCTAGACGTAACTGCTTTCTCTTCTCTTTTGCTTCCGTTTCCAGATCTATTGGCTTTATCTTGGCATTCCAGACCTTATGGCTATAGCTTCTGTTCCTTGAGGTAATGTCTTTTGCTAACTCTTTCGTCTACTTTTATGGATAAAACCCTAACTCAATCTACATATCCAACATTGAATTTCATGACTTACAGAACGCATTGTATAATGCCACATGGCAATCATTTCAGAATATACTAGATTTGGGTTAAATGTGCGAAATAAAAAAAACTGAGGAGAGAGAGAGAGAGAGAGAGAGAGAGAGAGAGAGAGGAGAGAGAGAGAGAGAGAGAGAGAGAGAGAGAGAGAGAGAGAGAGAGTCGTGGTCTGGGCATTGAATAGCAGTAAAATTAATATATTCATATTTCTTTTGACTTTCAATTAAAGACTGAAATTAGAACTATAGGTTGTTTATTGTTGATTCTATTCATTCATGATTACTCTCACTCAAATAAATGGTTATTACAGACTACTCTTTTTTTTTTAACCGCAATATATGAGTACATATTTTCTGAATTGTAAGGATGCACAGTGGTTCTTGTTTTCTTTGTTTATATTTTTCCGAAAATTAATAAGATAGTGAATGGCCATCAACCATTAAAATAAAAAGAAATACTAAAGGCATATCTTATAATTAAAAATTCTATCTCCGGTTGAGATAACAAACTAAACGAATCACATTCAAAAGGAAACTAGAAAACCTATTACCAAGGTAATTCAACACTGCAAGGCTTCAGAGTCGATTCCTTTCCTTTATTAATTTTTTAAAGTACTATCCATTAAAAGAGGAATGTGAAATGAGTCACCTCAGCACTGACTCGATTATACAGCTAATGGCTGCTATTACTCACAGGGAGATTTGAAAACATAATTAGGATACTCAACTAAGTTACATTATGAATTCAGAGCATCGTTGTTAACAGGTAGTGGCGAGATTGAATTTTATTAACATTCGCGCATTTTCCTGTAGATGGCATCTGTACTAAAGAATTAGAATATAATCGTGCAAGTAATGTATGTATAAATTATTGATTGACGGATATTTAAAACCACATTGACACACGCCGGAAATCGTGAGGTGTCTGTGTATTGATTGTGAACTTAGACGTTATAAGAAAGATGGTAAGAGATACAAAAATAATAGAATTAAATTCAATTTGATAATGTTATACACTTTAAAAATTGAAAGAAATATGAACAAACTATTTCAAGTTATCCAAAGACCTATAGACATTTATATAATAGTATGAATTATTTTATCGATATTGAATGCCCTAAATCAGTTATACCTTTCTTTCGATTTTGTATAGTGGTGTCACTATTGAAACAAAGTATATATGTTTCTGTATATTAGTCTTATTTTGTTTTATGGTCTTATTTTTTGTAGCTTTGCCGTCTAAATATAGTCTTCAAAACTTTCTCCGTTTAGATTTTCTTTAAAGTAATTATTATTCAGTCTACAAAACTTCCTTATACAATAGTCTTATGAGATTATAAGAAGTTTTAAATATTTTAGGGGTGAGGAGTAATATACACATGGCCATTTTTCAATACTTCTCATGTGAGCAAGCGAATTCCCTTATACGACAGTTCGTTGGCCTTACTAATAATGCACTATGAAACTGTGGGTTCATTCGCTCCAGATGGCTTCCCGGACTTTGATTATCATCTCATATAGTAAGCCGTCTTTATCAATCACTTCGTTGTTAAATACAACATTCATTCATATCGCTCTCAGTTCTGGGGTAGAAACGGACAGTCTGAGGCATATTTTAATTTTACATTTTTTCCATTTATGTGTAAATTCACACGAATATCCCTTTTCACTTATAGATAATTTAATGGTGAGCAACAGGTATAAACTTATATTTCAATCTACAGAAAGTGATTGTGAGATAAAAAAAAAAATCTCCTTCGACGAATCATCATATTTTTTTTTAAGCAACAATGAAACTATGATAAGGGTTCTAATCTGTTTTATTTCTCAGAATAGAGATCTCAGGAATGTCAACATTAGTATTTTGAAATGCCTTGACGTTTCGTCTACCAAAGTTATCCAATTGCCTATTTCAATTTCTTCCTAGCTATGATTTCTCTTTCAGAAATAAAATAATACTATTATGCTACAATCTTAATACACTTTGTTCGGTACATGTTCCCAGTATTAGATTTTTATTCTTATGAACCTCTTTCCTCCCCCAACTTAGATGGGGTCATGAAGCAGACCTATTACATCTTCATGTTTTAGAAAAAGGTCAGTACCCAATGAAAAAAATCCTAAATCCATTATTTCTGGTTCGTATTTTGAGGATTCACTTGTTTAACTACATATAGTTACAACAAATAAGATCAACATGGAAAGAATATTACCTCATCTAGTATAACGTCAATAGATCCAACATCAACCTTGCCAGACTCCTTTTAACTATTTCGATTTGAATTAAATTGTACTTCCACGGTAATCTTACGATTTGTTTCATTTTATCATACATTAATCTAATTTCTTAACCATGATGGCAACTTTCAATTCATATTCCAAAATGACCTTTTCATTCACAGCGTTTCCTTGTCCCAGTGCGTGTCTTCTCTTACTTTATTGCCACTAAGACTTGATACAATGTCTATTAAGAAGAGCAGGATACCGTCTCGGGTCTCCTTAATTAATATGCATTAGGGATTTCCAAGATGTCGTTTTCTGCTGAATCTGGAATCCCTTTAAAGTAATTTTTTGATCTTCGATCGTTAATGTGGTAAAATTTACTAAAATTTTATCGATAAAATAATATTCAGCATCAAATAGGAAATAACAGCTATATCTTTACAAAAAAGATATATATTTAGGCTTGCGATTTATGGTCACACACACACACACACACACACACACACACACACACATATATATATATATATATATATATATATATATATATATATATATATACATATATATATATACATACATACATACATATATATATATATATATATATATATATATATATATATATATATATATATATATATATATATATATATATATATATGTGTGTGTGTGTGTGTGTGTGTGTGTGTGTGTGGGGTGTGGGTGTGCGTGAGTTTATGTGTGGTTTGTGTATGTGTTGAACCAGATTATTTGCTTGTCCTTCTCTGTATCTGTGATTGTAGAGAAGACGAGACTTTTTGTGTTGAATGCATCATAGTATTATCAAAATGCTATTACGCCATCTTATGATTACACATTCTGTTTCTTTGTGTTCCTTAAATAATTAGTATAATCTATTTTTTTTAAACGTTGACAGAAGTAATCTTATACTATATCTATCTTATACAAAGATATCTATATATTTGTTTTAGTACATCTCTCTCTCTCTCTCTCTCTCTCTCTCTCTCTCTCTGAATAGCATAGTCAGTCTAAGGATTTGACTGATCGGTGTGGTAGATCTTAGCTTTATGTTACCATACAAAGCCATAATGGAACCTTATTTTTTGTGGCCATAAAATTTGTTTTTGATATTTCTTCATTTACTTATTGTTGTCAATTTTAATTTATCTAGTTTCATATCGCTTACCATTTATTTAGGTATATGAATGTCAAGCAAATTTTCCATATCAAGCTCCGTTTGCACTTTGCATGAATCTATGTATTCACAATAATTCTATCCTTTTTTTTTTTTTTTTTTTACATATCCTGTATTTGCTCCTCGATCATAAACATTGGGCATTGCTTTCAATTATCTAGATAAAATTATCATTGTGGGTTTTTTTATTCGATTTCATATCCAAATAAAATATGAACAATGATTATTTAGATTTATTTATTGTTGAGCTTTCCACTTTATTTTATATATATATATATATATATATATATATATATATATATATATATATATATATATATATATATATATATACATATATATATATATATATATATAAATTTATATATATATATATATATATATATATATATATATATATATATATATGTATATATATATATATATATATATATATATATATATATATATATATATATATATATATATATATATATATAAATTTATATATATATATATATATATATATATATATATATATATATATATATATATATGTATATATATATATATATATATATATATATATATATATATATGTATATATACATATATATATACATATATATGTATATATATATATATATATATATATATATATATTTATATATATATATATATATATATATATATATATATATATATATATATATATATATATATATATATATATATATATATATATATATTCTTGCTTTAATTTTAATCACGTTGTTTGGAGTACCTATTTTGTATTGCTAAACTATCAGATTCTTTTATTTCAAGAGTAATTTTTTTTGTTATTTTCTTTTTATCTTTTCTTTCATCAGAACTGAGCGAATTTTACTTTCCCCCTTTTATGATTTTTAATTTAACTGAATTCACTTTCTCAACGACATTAAAAGTATTTATTTTTTCCAATTCTGCATTTGAGCTAATCCATATCAATTTTCTCTGTTCCTTTTAATTTTTTTTTTTCAACAAATCATACAATGATTTCTTTTCTGTCATTCCTTGGGCCTACTCAATTGTAGATAATTCTAGATCTTCATGGAAAAAAGTATCCATTTTTTACTCTGGAGTCAGCAAAGGCAAATTTCATGAGTTGGCGAAACAGGAGCTCGACCGATTGACGACAGATGTCACTAACAACTCCAACCAGTGTGACGGAAAAATATTCGCAGACATATTGAAACAATATGATCCAATAGACTGGAACAAATCTGCGGAAAACATCAGTAAAATAATTGAAGAAATTCCAAAGAAAATCCAAGTGTTAAAGAGACTTATAAAGAAAGTCTACATCAATCAACACATTCTATCAAAGAACAATAACAAGTCCAATATGGTAAATATGCTGATTGATGCATTGGTAAAAAGAATGCCAAAATGGTGTAATACATGTAAGATATGGTATTCCATTAATAATCCTCAACAACTGATTAGAAAATGTAATGCCTGTAATGTTCCAACACACCCCACATGTGCTGAAATACAGCAAAAAATAAAAAATAGAGACACAAAGGTATTCTGCTCAACATGCTTAGTCTGGATAGAAAATATAATTAAGTCGAGACTAAAGCTGCAATTAGTTGAAGAAGAAGAAGAAGAAGAAGAAGAAGAAGAAGAAGAAGAAGAAGAAGAAGAAGAAGAAGAAGAAGAAGAGAAAAATGAACAAGACATGTGTAAGGATGCAGAGGAAATCATTGATATAACTTATGATGCCAACCAACAACATACTTATGAAGAAATAAATTATCAGATGGAAACAAATAATAGGCCCAAGAGACTCTACCCGGACCTACATACTTTTAGGGAAGAGCAAGAACAAGAAAAAAAAGAAAAGAAAGATATAGTCTGTAATAGGCTGAAAAGAGGGAATTGCAAATTTGGCGAAAGATGCTACTACAAGCATCCAAAGATATGCCATAATTATGAAATACATGGTAAATGTGCGTATTTAGACGGATATGGAGACGAATGCAGAGATCTCCATCCAAAAATATGCAAAACCCTAAAAGAAGGAAAAGGATGCAGTTTCAACAAAAAATGTCGATATATGCATCCTGCAACTATGAATGAGAGTAAGAAAACTCAGCAAACTGAAAAGAAAAACAAAAATGGACCAAAAAAAGAAACAAAAAAGCAGACCGCGTATATACCGCACTATGTACCAAAAAAGGCCTTTCAACCTAAAGCTCCACAAATAGAGCCCAACTACCAAGAATGCATATATAATGCCAGGGGTTGGTGCAGGTATGGAGATAATTGCAGGTTTACACACAAAAATAAATATGAAGGCGAAAGAACAAATATTATGGAAAAGTTGGATTTTTTAATGGCAGAATTCCGAGAAATGAAGAAAAGAACATCATATCAGAACAGGAAGGAAGCATGGGAGAATCCATATTATTACCAATATTAAATAATGGGGATGAAACACAAACCATAATAGTGGTGAATGCACAGGGTTTAGTCACGAGTAACTCTAAAAGGAAAATAGAGTTCCTAGAAGAACTAACCCAAATTGAAAAAATAGATATATTAAATATAAGTGAAACATGGTATTCCCAAGAGACTGGCAGTGATGACCAGATAAAGGGTTTCCAAACTTATAGATCAGACAGAAAAAATAGGAATCAAGGGGGAACCGCAATATATGGAAGAGACATAAATCAAGGAAAAGTCTGTGAAAAATACAGCAACACAGAATGTGAATTGATTGCGGTAGAATTTGAATTTGAAAAACTAGTGAATATTGTAGTTTACAGACCCCCAAATACTAAGGAGTTTGACATAATAATAGAAAAAATAGATGATATATGTAGAAACCATAAAGACTGGAATATACTCCTATCCGGATATTTTAACTTTCCTTTCGTGGATTGGAAAGAACGGATAGAAGAAAGTGGTTGTATGTATACATATAAAAAAGAGAGTAATAGTAGCGCAGAAGATAAGAGGCAATTTGAAAAGCTTCAAGATATGCTATTAGAACATAATATGCAACAAATAAACCACATTCCAACAAGAAAGGAAAATGTCCTAGATCTAGTATTTGTGAATGAGGTGAATTATGTTAAAGAAATAATAGTGTATAACACGGGAATTTCAGACCACAATGTCATAGAATTGATAGTTCATTCCAAAGCAAGTGATCACAGAATTAATAAAAGCACAAAACTTTGGGAAGGATATGGAAAATATAACTTTTACAGTAAGAATATAAAATGGTCAGAAATAAATGAAGAACTGAATAAAGAATGGAAAATGTATTTATAAGTGATAATATACAGGTAAATACGGATATACTGTACAAAATACTGGAGAAAATTGTTGAAAAATATGTACCGAAAAAAAACAATAAACAAAAGACGTGCATACCAAGAGACAGAAGGATCTTATTTCAGAAAATTAAAAAGTGGAAGAAAAATCTTGCAAAAGAAAAAAATGTGTGGAAAATGAGGGAAATAAAATGTAAGATAGAAAATGCAGAACAAAAGATTATGCAGTCGAAAGAAAATGAAAAAAGGGACTTAGAAGAAAGGACACTTCAAAATATAAAAAGAAACCCCAAAGTACTTTACTCCTCTGCAAAAAAGATGAATAAAAGGAGAATAGAAATAGGCCCTCTAAGAA
>NC_090747.1:11139069-11149069 GCF_036898095.1 Palaemon carinicauda
TATCTTTTCTTCATCTCTTAAAGTGTCTAAGACTGCAAATCGATTCCTACTTTCCTTTGCAAAGGTTTATCTGGGATTTTTCTAAAAGGTTAGTTGTATATATAAATACACACAAGCACACACACATGCATATAAATATATATATATATATATATATTTATATATATATATATATATATATATATATATACATATATATATATATATATATATATATATATATATATATAAATATATATATATATATATATATATATATATATATATATATATATATATATATATATATATATATATATACACACACACACATATATATATATATATATATATATATATATATATATATATATATATATATATATATATATATATATATATATATATATATATATAAGTGGAATGTCCTTTACCTACAGCTTAGAAACAATCAATCATTATACTAATTCACTAAAAGTAGACAGGAAAGATCTGGATCATTATATCTGTAATATATATATATTTTTTTCCACCAAGATCATATAAGGCAGAATAAAAAGATAGCTAGACTTCAGTGAAACAGGATAGTAGTCAGGATTTAGAAGCGGCTATTCCATCAGTTACCATATCCATGTAAATACCTAGCTAATGGAAAAATTGACAGGATATGATAAAAGAAAAACCTAAGTACAGCGTATGAAAAAGCTTTTGATTCTATCTAAACTTCAGCAGTAATGAAAGCCCCAGAAAGACATGAAATAGACGAATCTTATTTTAGATCCCCTGAAGATATGTAAACACAATAAATCAGTCCTAGAGTTATATATAGATAATAAGAAAATTTCGATTAAGAAAGGAGTTTGACAGATAGAAACAATTTTCTTATACTAATTACAGCAAAAATAAAAAATTCTTTTTTAGTTTATATGTGAAAAATGTAATAATAACTCATAGAATTGCTCATAAAATTATTAATGAAATCTTGACTGGGTCAAAGAAGAAGTATATACCATGAAAAAGAAAGATGGGTCTAATATAACAACAAAAGATAAAGAAAGACAACGTTGGATGGAACCCTTTAGTAAGGTCACGTATATGAGACATGGAGGGAATAATTTCATTGCTATACCTGAAGCTGATGGATACCTTGATGTACCCATGAATTCGTTAAATATGCTTGAAGTCTGAGTTGTCCTCAAAACAGTAAAGAGATGGAAAGCCCCTTGATACGATGGAATAACTTCCAAGATGATACTGGCCGGCAATATCTTGTAGATTGTGGCATGAAGAGGCAAAACCTAATAAATGAGAGGTGGGAGTTTTGGTGAAATGACAAAAAAACGAGATCTCACTGATTGCAATAGATTACAGGGGCATGACGCCTACGCCGGTTGTTATGAAATTATATAGTATGCTTATTCTAAAAAGAATGGAGAGAAAGATTGATGAAAAGCTATGAGATGAACATGCAGGATTTAGAAAAGGTAGATGTTGGACTCAATTTGTCATCAATATATATTAAACACTAAAAACTAATTATATAACCGAAAATTAAGTAAATTTCTACCGAATAGATAATATATACGGGGAAATCAAAGATCCGACAAAATGTGAAAAATCCTATTTCCAGTACTAAAATTTACTCCTATTCTATATCAAGGTCATCTAATAACTTACAATCAGATTTACTATGACGTTTCTATTGAGTCTTTATTCAGCATATGCTACATAAACTCGAGTTTTTCCATCAGTCGATAACTCAACTTGGCTAACCTAGCTGTTTTCATTAGCTGTGAGGCTGGTAAACACGATGTTGTTTATTAATTAGCCTGAAATAAATGAAACAATTCATTATAAAAAGTGAAGTTTGCTAGATATTAATATTAAAAAAAAACATATATCTTCGTTATAGTTAGTTATCCTATATTTCAAATGTAGGAAAATAGATAAGAAAAGATAAATATAGGGACATCAAGCATGACACAGACACATGCCGTAAGAGAGAGAGAGAGAGAGAGAGAGAGAGAGAGAGAGAGAGAGACTCAAACTTAACCTAGATACTAGTATCTAGGTTAAGTAGTGAATGTATTCAATATTTTTGCTGTACATATTTCATCCAATCCACATCACTTCACTTCTGCTGCGTTCAATAATGTAGTCATTGCATTTTGCATATCTATATTTTAGTGAAAGGCTGCTCGTTATTAAGCATTTATAACTCATCAGTATATTTTAGAATCATATAAAATCTGAAGCTCTCTCTCTCTCTCTCTCTGACAGCACACATTCTCGAAATTTTTTATTTCATCAATCTATCGTCTTCTCTTCCTTCCCTGGCTTCTTCTGCAATTTCTAAGGACCCATTATTTTATTAATAAGGTCGATCTATTGCCAGTTATTATCACTATATTGTGATAGTTTCCTACTTTCTGTTATTATCAAGATAAATCAGAAGAGGGTAGGAACTAAGTCAAATAAATTTTCCTGCAGTACAGGCATTCTCATCTATGTTTATCACTAAGAGTGCTATTCATAAAACCTTATTGCAAACAGGTATTGCACAGAAGATAAGTTGGGACCAACAGAATGGATGCTAATTTATCTTGCAGAACATTCAGGAAAGTTCAGTATATCATTGGGAATGCAATTTCCTCCCAACTTGATCATATGGGATCATTGTTACTTGAAACTTTTTTTGTAGAGAATTCTAGTTATACCTCAGCCTGAATCGATGAGCTTGCATCTTGCATTCATATACTGGCTCACTGGAACATATCTCTTTTAACATACGTAATATTTGGTTAGAAGAAAATAGAAAATAAATGATTCAAAACAATAATCATATTTACTGATAGTTACCTTAGTTCTTGTATGACTTCTTTTTGATGAAAAAAAAACTTTCTATAATGGCATCATGTTATGCATTAAAATATAAAGTTTTTAGTTAAAACATTTTCCTGGTTTTTCCAATTTGACATGAAAAAACTAGTGAAAAAGTAATGAGAGAAAACTGAACCGTAAAGCGTATCTCTTGGGAGAAGGAATATTTACCAAAATAATTTTACATAGTCTTTTATTAGTTATCTTCGTTTCACCTTACTCTTATTTTTATTCCCCACCCGAACCTTAATTGAAAAGATAAAAGAGAAAAATTAAGAAATAGTTCCTACACTTTATGACAAAAATTGTATTTCTCAACTTCCTCTCGTAATTGTAGACATCATTATTACATTCAAGTTCTTTCTCCTTGCCGTTTTTTCTTTCATTTAACCAAGATTTATCGGAGAATATTTCCTTCTCTGTTAACTGAAATTGCAAAAACGCCAGTAATGTAAGTAGTCTAGTATATATATATATATATATATATATATATATATATATATTCCTAATACGCCTATTGATGCAAAGGTACTCTCCATTCATCATATACTTTGCACTCCATAGTCGTCAGTAATGTAAGCCCGGGGTTTCCAACTCTTCTAATGCCTTTTGGAGCCCAGCTGAAAGTTTGTTGAACTAATCTTTCATGGGGATTGTTAAAAGCATGACCAAACCATCTCCATCTACCGCGTAACCTGATCTCGTCAACGTATGGTACTCGAGTAATATCTCTTATAATTTCATTTCTAATCCTGTCCTGCCATTTAACTCCCAATATAGTTCTGTGGCCCTTTTCCTCAAATCTACTGAATCCCTAAAATATTGTTTCAATTTAATACTATGGGTCATGTCCATTTAGTAACACCGATTTCACTGGAATTATATATAAAGTCTTGTTTCTTTATATTATTTCAGGCAATATGATTTAAAAAAAATTCCAAGTCTAGATATTACCTGTTTTGATTTATTTTCAATATTTCACCAAATTCTAATTCTAAGGAAAATTTATTGGAGATCATAGTTCTTAAATACTTTAATGATTCTACCTCATTAATTCTTTCTCGTTCAAAATATATCATATTTTCCATTGCATACTTCGTCCTCATCATTTCTGTCTTTCTTCTGTTTATTTACAGCTTAACCTCAGATTATATTTAATTCATTGTGGTATGCTACCACTGCAAATCCTCTGCTCTTCTGCTTACAAGGGCAGCATTGTCAGCATACTCTAGGTTTGCTAAATTCCTATCATCAATCCAGTCCAGTCCTTTTTCCACATTCTCTGACTTTTCTAGGCATTGCAAAATCCAGAAGGATGATAAACATGGTAGGTGACAACACATTCTTTTGGATTAATCTGCTGTTCATTGTACTTCCACTAGAGAAGACTCCACTAACATTAACTATGCACTTGCTATGCTAATGAACCGACTTAATCAAATTCACTTTTTTAATAGGAATTTCATAATAACGCAGAAGTTAAAAAAAAAATGCCTGGTGGACACTATCAAATGACATAAAAAGTTGATTTCTATATTCTAAGTATTGCTATATAACATGTTTTGAAATAAAAATTTGATCAGTGCAAATTCTACCTTTTCAAAATTCTGCTTGTTCATCTCGCAGCTTTTCATCAATCTTTCTCTCTATTCTCTTTAAATTGAGCATACTTTATATTCTCATAATAACTGGTGTAAGTGTTAAGCCTCTTTTATTATTGAAGTTTTTTTTTCATAATTTTCCTCAACAATTCAAACTCTGATTCACCAGATATATCCTCTTTATGCCACATTCTAAAAATTTTCTCGTAAGTAGTCTGGGAGTCATTTCTTTTTCGGCCAGTATCATCTCGAGCACTGGTCATTCGTAACCCAAGGGTTTTCCATCTCTTTATTCTTTTTAGTATAGCTTCAGTTTCAAACACACTGAATTCGTTCAGGGGCACATTAAGTTCTTCTTCAGTTTAAGGTATATAAATCAAATTACCCCCATTAAATTTCCTACCCCTAACCTTAGTAAAGTGTACCATCCAACGTTGATACTCCCATTTTCTTTTGTTATAACTGATCCTTCTTTATTTCTGATGGGCCTATGCTTTTATTTATTTAATTTTTTTTTCTTTTGCCCCAGTAGATAGTTCATCAATGATTCAGTGAGCGATTCTTACATCTAGTCAACTTTCAAAATTCATAGCTTTGTCAGCCCCCTGTGCTTTACTGTCTATATATTTTCTCCAGTTATTCCTGGCTTTTCTCTTGGCCTCATGATTATTACTGGAATATTTAGAATGCTCTAGCTTGTAATTTGCATTACTTCCTCAAAAACTTTCAAACAATCTGCTTCTGCCTTTATTTGTTTTTTTTTTAGTATCCCAGGTATCACTTAATATCCATGATTTTCAACTTGTAACTGCCCGTCCCAAGATTTCCCTACCAAATGACTGATATGGGTTTTTAGTAATTATCTTTTCTTCATCTCTTAAAGTGTCTAAGACTGCAAATCGATTCCTACTTTCCTTTGCAAAGGTTTATCTGGGATTTTTCTAAAAGGTTAGTTGTATATATAAATACACACAAGCACACACACATGCATATAATATATATATATATATATATATATATTTATATATATATATATATATATATAAATATATATATATATATATATATACACACACATATATATATATATATATATATAAGTGGAATGTCCTTTACCTACAGCTTAGAAACAATCAATCATTATACTAATTCACTAAAAGTAGACAGGAAAGATCTGGATCATTATATCTGTAATATATATATATATTTTTCCACCAAGATCATATAAGGCAGAATAAAAAGATAGCTAGACTTCAGTGAAACAGGATAGTAGTCAGGATTTAGAAGCGGCTATTCCATCAGTTACCATATCCATGTAAATACCTAGCTAATGGAAAAATTGACAGGATATGATAAAAGAAAAACCTAAGTACAGCGTATGAAAAAGCTTTTGATTCTATCTAAACTTCAGCAGTAATGAAAGCCCCAGAAAGACATGAAATAGACGAATCTTATTTTAGATCCCCTGAAGATATGTAAACACAATAAATCAGTCCTAGAGTTATATATAGATAATAAGAAAATTTCGATTAAGAAAGGAGTTTGACAGATAGAAACAATTTTCTTATACTAATTACAGCAAAAATAAAAAATTCTTTTTTAGTTTATATGTGAAAAATGTAATAATAACTCATAGAATTGCTCATAAAATTATTAATGAAATCTTGACTGGGTCAAAGAAGAAGTATATACCATGAAAAAGAAAGATGGGTCTAATATAACAACAAAAGATGAAGAAAGACAACGTTGGATGGAACCCTTTAGTAAGGTCACGTATATGAGACATGGAGGGAATAATTTCATTGCTATACCTGAAGCTGATGGATACCTTGATGTACCCATGAATTCGTTAAATATGCTTGAAGTCTGAGTTGTCCTCAAAACAGTAAAGAGATGGAAAGCCCCTTGATACGATGGAATAACTTCCAAGATGATACTGGCCGGCAATATCTTGTAGATTGTGGCATGAAGAGGCAAAACCTAATAAATGAGAGGTGGGAGTTTTGGTGAAATGACAAAAAAACGAGATCTCACTGATTGCAATAGATTACAGGGGCATGACGCCTACGCCGGTTGTTATGAAATTATATAGTATGCTTATTCTAAAAAGAATGGAGAGAAAAATTGATGAAAAGCTATGAGATGAACATGCAGGATTTAGAAAAGGTAGATGTTGGACTCAATTTGTCATCAATATATATTAAACACTAAAAACTAATTATATAACCGAAAATTAAGTAAATTTCTACCGAATAGATAATATATACGGGGAAATCAAAGATCCGACAAAATGTGAAAAATCCTATTTCCAGTACTAAAATTTACTCCTATTCTATATCAAGGTCATCTAATAACTTACAATCAGATTTACTATGACGTTTCTATTGAGTCTTTATTCAGCATATGCTACATAAACTCGAGTTTTTCCATCAGTCGATAACTCAACTTGGCTAACCTAGCTGTTTTCATTAGCTCTGAGGCTGGTAAACACGATGTTGTTTATTAATTAGCCTGAAATAAATGAAACAATTCATTATAAAAAGTGAAGTTTGCTAGATATTAATATTAAAAAAAAACATATATCTTCGTTATAGTTAGTTATCCTATATTTCAAATGTAGGAAAATAGATAAGAAAAGATAAATATAGGGGACATCAAGCATGACACAGACACATGCCGTAAGAGAGAGAGAGAGAGAGAGAGAGAGAGAGGAGGAGAGAGAGAGACTTAAACTTAACCTAGATACTAGTATCTAGGTTAAGTAGTGAATGTATTCAATATTTTTGCTGTACATATTTCATCCAATCCACATCACTTCACTTCTGCTGCGTTCAATAATGTAGTCATTGCATTTTGCATATCTATATTTTAGTGAAAGGCTGCTCGTTATTAAGCATTTATAACTCATCAGTATATTTTAGAATCATATAAAATCTGAAGCTCTCTCTCTCTCTCTCTCTCTCTGACAGCACACATTCTCGAAATTTTTTATTTCATCAATCTATCGTCTTCTCTTCCTTCCCTGGCTTCTTCTGCAATTTCTAAGGACCCATTATTTTATTAATAAGGTCGATCTATTGCCAGTTATTATCACTATATTGTGATAGTTTCCTACTTTCTGTTATTATCAAGATAAATCAGAAGAGGGTAGGAACTAAGTAAAATAAATTTTCCTGCAGTACAGGCATTCTCATCTATGTTTATCACTAAGAGTGCTATTCATAAAACCTTATTGCAAACAGGTATTGCACAGAAGATAAGTTGGGACCAACAGAATGGATGCTAATTTATCTTGCAGAACATTCAGGAAAGTTCAGTATATCATTGGGAATGCAATTTCCTCCCAACTTGATCATATGGGATCATTGTTACTTGAAACTTTTTTTGTAGAGAATTCTAGTTATACCTCAGCCTGAATCGATGAGCTTGCATCTTGCATTCATATACTGGCTCACTGGAACATATCTCTTTTAACATACGTAATATTTGGTTAGAAGAAAATAGAAAATAAATGATTCAAAACAATAATCATATTTACTGATAGTTACCTTAGTTCTTGTATGACTTCTTTTTGATGAAAAAAAAACTTTCTATAATGGCATCATGTTATGCATTAAAATATAAAGTTTTTAGTTAAAACATTTTCCTGGTTTTTCCAATTTGACATGAAAAAACTAGTGAAAAAGTAATGAGAGAAAACTGAACCGTAAAGCGTATCTCTTGGGAGAAGGAATATTTACCAAAATAATTTTACATAGTCTTTTATTAGTTATCTTCGTTTCACCTTACTCTTATTTTTATTCCCCACCCGAACCTTAATTGAAAAGATAAAAGAGAAAAATTAAGAAATAGTTCCTACACTTTATGACAAAAATTGTATTTCTCAACTTCCTCTCGTAATTGTAGACATCATTATTACATTCAAGTTCTTTCTCCTTGCCGTTTTTTTCTTTCATTTAACCAAGATTTATCGGAGAATATTTCCTTCTCTGTTAACTGAAATTGCAAAAACGCCAGTAATGTAAGTAGTCTAGTTACTATATATATATATATATATATACATATATATAAATATATATATATATATATATATATATTATATATATGTATATATATATATATATATATATTTATATATATTATATATATATATATATATATAAATGTATATATATATATATATATATATAAATGTATATGTATATATATAGACATATATATATATATATATATACATATGTATATATATACATATATATACATATATATATATATATATATATATGTATGTATGTATATATATGCAGAAGAACCACAAGAAAAATGAAAATGCGAAATATTCGATTAAGTCCTGACTATTCAGGACTCAATCTTATATTTCACATTCTCATTTTCCCCGTGGTTCTTCTGCATCTGAGCATTACGTTTTCCTGTGATATATATATATATATATATACATATATATATATATATATATATGTATGTATGCAGTGAGACACACATACATACACACACACACACACACATATATATATATATATACATATATATAATATATATATATGTATGTATGCAGTGAGACACACATACATACACACACACACACACACACACATATATATATATAATATATACATATATATATATATATTATGTATAATACATATATATACATATATATATATATATGTATATATATATATATAATATATTATATATATATATATGTATACATAAATATATATATATATATATATATATACATATATATACGTATATATATATATATATTTATATACATATATGTACATATATATTTATGTATGTGTATATATATACATATATGTATATATATATATATATATATATTTGTATATATAATATATCTCATTTGCAGGGGTTCTTAGAATCTCGGAGCTACAGCAGGCCACTTTTGGAAACCGAACCTTGCAGCATACAACGTAGTGAAGAAGACCTTAATGTCTTACTACCGGATCTGAAATAAAGAAAATAGGATATAATAGGATTTACTGAAATTAGAACAATTGGGGATTCTTATATAGAGTGATAAGAGGGGCATATATTTTGCTTCAAAAGACATGAAACGATCAAAGAAAATAGAGTCGGTTTTCTTATCAATAAAAATTTTAGAGGTAAAAGGAGAATTTGGTTGCAATGGTGATAGAACTGCAAGATTAATGATTAAACTAAATAGAAAGTGTTTACAGAAGACCATTCGAACGTATGAACCAACAACATCTCGTACAAAGTAAGAAATGGATACTTTTTTCTATGAAAATCTATTATTATTATCATTATAATTAAATGCTAAGTCACAACCCTAGTTGGAAAAGCAGGATGCTATAAGCCCAGGGACCCCAGTAGGGAAAATAACCCAGTGATGAAAGGGAACAAGAAAAAATAAAATATTCTAAGAGCAGTAAAAACATTGAAATAAACATTTCCTATATAAACTATAAAAACTTCCTCAAAACAAGAGGAAGTGAAACTAGATAGAGCAGTGTGCCCAAGTGTACCCT
>NC_090747.1:11154069-11174069 GCF_036898095.1 Palaemon carinicauda
CGTATATTAGAATGTTGGGCATTTTACCGCGAGTGCCCCTTTTTCCTTTTTTTTCATTTTTTTGCCAAGTCATTTTTCCGTAAGATATTGCAAATAGTGTCGTAAAACTTTTGCTTTTTTTAGTGTTGGAAAGTGTGTCTAGATGATCTGGCTACCTATGCGTGACTTTGTTTTTGTCAGATACGACATAGTTATTGGTATATTGGGTATTTAACTGCGGTTGCCAATTTCTGTTTTTTTTCAATATTTGTAAAAATTTACTACGTAGTAAGGAATTGCCGTATATTATTGATTTTTTTTTACATGTTTATGTGTTAGAAAGTGTGCCTTGATGGTTGGGCTAACACGTGCGTGTCTTTTTTTTTATCTGAGATGCCATATATTAGAATGTTGGGCATTTTTCTGCGAGTGCCCCTTTTTATTTGTTTTGCATTTTTTTTGCTTAGTCATGTTACCGTAAGAAATTGGCAAGTAGTGTCGCAAAACTTATATTTTTATAGTGTTGGAAAGTGTTTCTAGATAATCTGGCTACCCATGCCTATTTTTTTTAAGCCAGATATAGCGTATATATAGGTATGTGTTCGATTTTCCTGTGGTTGCCATTTTTTTCGTTTTTTCCCATTTCTTTCAAAATTTCTACGTACTAGGGAACTATCACAGAGTAATGATTCATTTAGATGTTTATTTGTCGGAAAATGTGCCTTGATGGTTTGCCTAGCACGTGGCTGAAATTTTTTTTTTCTGAAATGCGTATAATAAAATGTTGGCCATTTTTCCGCGAGTGCCCCTTTTTAATTGTTTTTCATTTTTTTACTTAGTCATGTTACCGTAAGGAATTGGCTAGAAGGGTCGCAAAACTTATATTTTTATAGTGTTGGAAAGTGTTTCTAGATGATCTGGCTACCCATGCCTATCTTTTTTTTAGCCAGATATGGCATATATATAGGTATGTGTTCGATTTTCCTGTGATTGCCATTTTTTCGTTTTTTCCCATTTCTTTCAAAATTACTACATACTAAAGAACTATCACAGAGTAATGATTCATTTATATGTTTATTTGTCGGAAAATGTGCCTTGATGGTTTGCCTAGCACGTGGCTGAAATTTTTTTTTTTCTGAAATGCCGTATATTAGAATGGCCATTTTTCCGCGAGTGCCCTTTTTTTTTTGGTTTGCATTTTTTTTGCTTAGTCATGTTACGTAAGGAATTGGCAAGTAGTGTCGCAAAACTTATAATTTTATAGTGTTGGAAAGTGTTTCTAGATGATCTGGCTACCCATGCCCATTTTTTTTTTAGCCAGATATGGCGTATATATAGGTATGTGTTCGATTTTCCTATGATTGCCATTTTTTCGTTTTTTCCCATTTCTTTCAAAATTACTACATACTAAGGAACTATCAAAGAGTAATGATTCATTTAGATGTTTATTTGTCGGAAAATGTTCCTTGATGGTTTGCCTAGCACGTGGCTGAATTTTTTTTTCTGAAATGCCGTATATTAGAATGTTAGCCATTTTTCCGCGAGTGCCCCTTTTTATTTGTTTTGCATTTTTTTGCTTAGTCATGTTACCGTAAGGAATTGGCAAGTAGTGTCGCAAAACATATATTTTTATAGTGTTGGAAAGTGTTTCTAGATGATCTGGCTACCCATGCCTGTCTTTTTTTTAGCCAGATATGGCGTATATATAGGTGTGTGTTCGATTTTCCGGTGATTGCCATTTTTTCGTTTTTTCCCATTTCTTTCAAAATTACTACGTACTAAGGAACTATCACAGAGTAATGATTCATTCAGATGTTTATTTGTCGGAAAATGTGCCTTGATGGTTTGCCTAGTACGTGGCTGAAATTTTTTTTTTCTGAAATGCCGTATATTAGAATTATAGCCATTTTTCCGCGAGTGCCCCTTTTTATTTGTTTTTCATTTTTTTGTTTAGTCATGTTACCGTAAGGAATTGGCAAGTAGTGTCGCAAAACTTGTATTTTTATAGTGTTGGAAAGTGTTTCTAGATGATCTGGCTACCCATGCCTATCTTTATTTTTAGCCAGATATGGCATATATATAGGTATGTGTTCGATTTTCCTGCGATTGCCACTTTTTCGTTTTTTCCCAGTTCTTTCAAAATTACTACGTACTAAGGAACTATCACAGAGTAATGATTCCTCAAGATGTTTATTTGTCGGAAAATTTTGTTTACTTCTTTTTTGATTGAATATCATCAAATTTTTTTAGCTAAAATATTATATTGTTTTACATTTTTTTTTCGATTTTTTTTCCCTTCAAAAAACTTTTTTTGGGTCAGAATTTTAATTTTATAGTCGTAAAATAGTCGACAATTATCCAGCAACCCACCATACAATTTTTATGCATATCCAAGAATAATTAGATTAGTAAATAACACCTTGAAATTGACATACCCTTCCTACATTTCAAGTGGCAGATTAGGGAGTCCGAGTCAGTGTGGATGGCGGCCATTTTGTGGACATATCCGAAGCGTAAGTTGCCCTATCTATATATATTCTTGTTCCCTATAGAATTTGTGATATTTTGGTATATTTTTACCTGCATAAATATCATATTATATATCAAATATATGTATTTTTTTACGAAATTTCTAAGTACTCAAAAAATTACCTTTAGATATGGCCCCTGATATAAATGTAATTTACAAAATAATGAAGATTTTTTTACATATTTCTATTTTAGGATAACATATGTTTATTCCCTAAAAAAAACAGCCACTTCCTATTTCATTTGGATACCCAAAAAAATTCATGAAATATGGACAAATTTTTTTGGCCAAAAAAAGTTACCCTTTTTTCTCATTTCAGATCTTCACCTCCATGGGTCTGACTTCATCCAAAATATATCAAGATGTGTCCTAAGCATTCAAGAATCAATTCCTAAAAGGATTTGTGTATATATGTATAAACTTTTTTTTATGAATTTTTATGTAAGGTCTTTTTTTTTCTACTAAATTTTTTAAAATATTTAAAATAAATTGTTTTTCTGCCGATGAGTACTATTTATCTTTACAGTTATTTTAAGCATTCATTGAAGATTTTTTTGGCAAAAGAAAAAAGGAGGTTACTGCAAAAACTGATTTTTCAAGAATTTTTTTTGGCGTTGGGGTCGCGCGCGTCCGAGTATACCCTTAAAGGGATGTCTGAGGAGCGTACCTATCCAGGGTTAAGGCAGTTGCGTGTGTAAATGCTGGATTTACTTCATTATTATTTTACCTGCGTGGAAGTGATAATTTATTTAAATAGTCGTGATTCCTCCTTGGTGGGACTAACTCCTTTGAGAGAGATTTTTTTTTTTTTTTGAAATTCACTGTTGATGACTTGGCCCGGAACTGATTATATTTAGACTGCTCTTTGAATCGACGATTGTTGATGACCTCGCCCGTTTACTTCCGATTGCGGATGATGATGATGATGATTATGATTTTGATGATGATGATAATGACACGTGTGAATCAAGGAGGTGAGGCTGTTATGGCAAATTAAGAGACTCTCCTGTTTACCATATAGTGGTAGTTTGCCTATAAAAGACTTTTGGCCCTTGTGTGGACGAAGGTGTCCGCTCAGAAATATATAAAATATTTCTGTTTATGTTTGTGGTTTATCTTAGTTTTAAGTTTTGTTAGGGTTTATTTGATCGCGGAAGTTTTTTTTTTAATCAATGTTTATTTTGTGTTAAGTTGAGATTGTAGTACTGAGTTGTGATTATTTTTTGGTTATGGAATATGTTTGGTGATTTTTAGTATTAAGTGATTGTTTTTAGTATTAGGAAATATAGTTTTAAGGTTATGTTTTGTTTATTTTGTCCTTTTTGTCTAAGAGTCTGGTTTTAGATTACGTAAGGGGAAAGTTTGTTTTGTTGAGACAATTGTTTGTAGGTGTAATTCAGGGTGTGGGGCTTGTTTTCTAAACATCTGTGTGCCGGTGAGTGATTATACTTTTGCGACCCTATAAATATCCTGATTTAACGCGGATAACAAAAGGCTATCGAGTGCAATATAGCTACAAGTTTTCGTGAATAGTCAGTGATTACTTTGAGGTCAGAGAAATGGGATAAAACGTCGGCATAGAATAGTTATCTTGTGAATTACTAAAAATCTAATCAAGATTGCTATGTACAACACGGACAAGGCTTGGAGAGACATCGCTGGACTCAGCAAAAATAAATTCCATGAGTTGGCAAAACAGGAGCTCGACCGTCTGATAACAGAGGTCACTAGTAACGTCAACCAGTGTGAGGGAAAAATATTCGCAGACATATTGAAACAATATGATCCAATAAACTGAAGCAAATCTGCGGGAAACATCTCAAAATAATAGAAGAAATTCCAAAGAAGATCCAAGTGATAAAGAGACTTATAAAGAAAGTCTACATCAATCAACACATTCCATCAAAGAACAATAAGAAGTCCAATATGGTGAATATGCTGATTGATGCAATGGGAAAAAGAATGCCGAAATGGTGTAATACATGTAAGATATGGTATTCCATTAATAATCCTCAACAATTGATTAGAAAATGTGATGCCTGTCATGTTCCAACGCACCACACATGTGCTGAAATACAGCAAAAAATAAAAAATAAAGACACAAAGGAATTCTGCTCAACAAGCTTAGTCTAGATAGAAAATATAATTAAGTCGAGACTAAATCTGCAAATAGTTGAAGATAAAGAAGAGGAAGAAGAAGAAACAGAAGAAGAAGAAGAAGAAAAAGAAGAAGAAGAGAACAATGAACAGGATATGTGTAAGGATGCAGAAGAAATCATTGATATAACCTATGATGCCATCCAACAACATACTTATGAAGAAATAAATTTCCAGATGGAAACAAATAATAGACCCAAGAGACTCTACCCGGAATTGCAGATTTGGCGAAAGATGCTACTACAAGCATCCAAAGATATGCCATAATTATGAAATATATGGTAAATGTGCGTATTTAGACGGATATGGAGACGAATGCAGAGATCTCCATCCAAAAATATGCAAAAACCTAAAAGAAGGAAAAGAATGCAGTTTCAACAAAAAATGTCGATATATGCATCCTTCAACCATGAATGAAAGTAAGAAAACTCAGCGAACTGAAAAGAAAAATTAAAGCAAAAAAGAAACAAAAAAAGAAACAAAAAACCAGGCCATGTATATACCGCGCTATGAACCAAGAGTCCCAAGATATGAGGCCTTTCAACCCAAACCTGCACATTTAGAGCCCAACTACAAAGAATGCATCTATAATGCCAGGAGTTGGTGCAGATATGGGGACAATTGCAGGTATACACACAGAAATAAATATGAAGGCGAAAGAGCAAATATAATAGAAAAGTTGGATTTTTTAATGGCAGAATTCCGGGAAATGAAGAAAAGAACATCATATCAGAACAGGAAGGAAGCATGGGAGAATCCATATTATTACCAATATTAAATAATGGGGATGAAACACAAACCATAATAGTGGTGAATGCACAGGGTTTAGTCACGAGTAACTCTAAAAGGAAAATAGAGTTCCTAGAAGAACTAACCCAAATTGAAAAAATAGATATATTAAATATAAGTGAAACATGGTATTCCCAAGAGACTGACAGTGATGACCAGATAAAGGGTTTCCAAACTTATAGATCAGACAGAAAAAATAGGAATCAAGGGGGAACCGCAATATATGGAAGAGACATAAATCAATGAAAAGTCTGTGAAAAATACAGCAACACAGAATGTGAATTGATTGCGGTAGAATTTGAATTTGAAAAACTAGTGAATATTGTAGTTTACAGACCCCCAAACACTAAGGAGTTTGACATAATAATAGAAAAAATAGATGATATATGTAGAAACCATAAAGACTGGAATATACTCCTATCCGGAGATTTTAACTTTCCTTTCGTGGATTGGAAAGAACGGATAGAAGAAAGTGGTTGTATGTATACATATAAAAAAGATAGTAACAGTAGCGCAGAAGATAAGAGGCAATTTGAAAAGCTTCAAGATATGCTATTAGAACATAATATGCAACAAATAAACCACATTCCAACAAGAAAGGAAAATGTCCTAGATCTAGTATTTGTGAATGAGGTGAATTATGTTAAAGAAATAATAGTGTATAACACGGGAATTTCAGACCACAATGTCATAGAATTGATAGTCCATTCCAAAGCAAGTGATCGCAGAATTAATAAAAGCACAAAACTTTGAGAAGGATATGGAAAATATAATTTTTACAGTAAGAATATAAAATTGTCAGAAATAAATAAAGAACTGAATAAAGAATGGAAAAATGTATTTGTAAGTGATAACATACAGGTAAATACGGATATACTGTACAAAATACTGGAGAAAATTGTTGAAAAATATGTACCGAAAAAAAACAATAAACAAAAGACGTGCATACCAAGAGACAGAAGGATCTTATTTCAGAAAATTAGAAAGTAGAAGAAAAATCTTGTAAAAGGAAAAAATGTGTGGAAAATGAGGGAAATAATATGTAAGATAGAAAAAGCAGAACAAAAGATTATACAGTCGATAGAAAATGAAAAAAGGGACTTAGAAGAAAGGACACTTCAAAATATAAAAAGAAACCCCAAAGTACTTTACTCCTATGCAAAAAAGATGAATAAAGGGAGATTAGAAATAGGCCCTCTAAGAATTGAAGGATGGCTAACGAATGAAAAAAAGGAAATATGCAACTTATTAGCAGAAAAATATAAGAGTGAGTTCACACCAAGAATTGCGAATGAGAATAATGAAGCAGAAATGAGAGAAGAAAATGTTGAATATCTAACGGATATGGATATTAATGAAGCAGATATTGTCACGTCTATAAACGAAATTAGAAATGGATCGGCAGCCGGACCAGATGGAGTTCCAGCGATTTTGTTAAAAAAAAACTGCAAACACTATCGCGAAGCTGCTTGCAATACTGCTAAGACAAAGTGTAGATATGAGCGAGATATATGTTAAACATAAATTAGCTTATATAACCCCTATCTTCAAAAGTGGATCAAGACTAGAGGCATGCAATTATAGACCTGTTAGTCTAACATCACATATTATGAAAGTGTATGAGAGGGTAATAAAAAAGAAAATAATGAACCATTTGGTTAAAAACAATTTGTTTAATATGGGTCAACACGGTTTCGTGCCTGGAAAAAGTACACAGACCCAACTGATAGCACACTATGAAAACATATACAAAACTATGAAAAATGAAAAAGACACAGATGTGATCTATCTAGATTTTGCAAAAGCCTTTGACAAGGTAGACCATAACATATTGGAGAAAAAAATGAGAAAGCATATTATTGTGGGGAAGATAGGAAAATGGGTAAAAGAATTCCTGCAAAACAGAAAACAGATAGTGGTTGCAAATGACGAGAAATCAGATGAAGCCCAGGTAATATCTGGTGTGCCACAAGGCACGGTATTAGCTGCACTGCTGTTTGTTATTATGATCTCAGACATAGACTGTGATGTTGAAAACTCCGTAGTGAGAAGTTTCGCCGATGACACAAGAATAAGTAGAGAAATTACTTGTCATGAAGATAGGAACTCACTACAAAGAGATCTAAACAAAATATATGAATGGGCGGAGATAAATAGGATGGTATCTAACTCCGATAAATTCGAATCAATGAATTATGGAAACAGAGAAGGAATGGTATATGCATACAAGGGACCTAATAATGAGACAATCACAAACAAGGAAGCAATTAAAGACCTTGGTGTAATGTTAAATAGGAATATGTTATGCAACGACCAAATAGCAACACTGTTGGCTAAATTTTAAGCAAAAATGGGAATGTTATTCAGACACTTTAAAACAAGGAAAGCTGAACACATGATTATGCTTTACAAAACTTATGTACATAGTACACTCGAGTACTGCAATGTGATATGGTACCCACACTACCAAAAGGATATTGCGCAAATAGAGAGTGTACAAAGGTCCTATACTGCTAGAATAGAAGAAGTTAAGGACCTTGACTACTGGGAAAGACTGAAATTTTTAAAACTATACAGTCTAGAAAGGAGAGGAGAACGCTACATGATAATACAAGCATGGAAGCAAATAGAAGGAATTACTGAAAACATCATGGAACTAAAAATATCGGAAAGAGCAAGGCGAGGTAGATAAATAGTGCCAAAAAATATACCAGGTAAACTAAGAAAGGCGCACAGGACATTAATCCACTACGCACCAGCATCGATAATGCAGCGACTATTTAATGTGCTGCCAGCTCATCTAAGAAACATATCAGGAGTGAGCGTAGATGTGTTTAAGAATAAGCTCGATAAATACCTAAGATGCATCCCAGACCATCCAAGACTGGAAGATGCAAAATACACCGGAAGATGCATTAGCAACTCTCTGGTGGATATACGAGGTGCCTAACACTGAGGGACCTGGGGGAACCCAAACAAAAAATAAGGCAATAAGGTAAGGCTCTCTCTCTCTCTCTCTCTCTCTCTCTCTCTCTCTCTCTCTCTCTCTCTCTCTCTCTCTCGCTCTCGCTCTCTCTCTCTCAATGCCTACGCCTACGAAAATTTTCGTATTAAAGACAGAAATTCAATGTAGCAAATGACAGTTTAATTCCAAAGATCAAAGATCCAAATATTACTTCAAAGGGAATCCTGATAAAGCCATCCTGGAAGTGATTATTTACTCAAATATACGTATTTCCTTAATTTCATTCTTAATTTTGAATGAACATTGAATGTCACAGACCCAGATTAAATTGAATGATTTGAAACTGACTGTTCTTAGAAGACGCTAATATATTATGACATGGCATTGGCATGATGATTGTGGTCAATGATTGGCTCTGAAATTTAATACTCTTTAAAGAATTTTAAAAGAAAAAAAAAATATTGAGTATTCAGTAAAATTGCCTGTAAGATAGTAGTACCACAGAGTTTTGGCAGGACCATCAATGACAGTATGGTACTGTCAGGACGATGTACGTTGTAATCTATACACATATCTGCTCTTTCTCTCTCTCTCTCTCTCTCTCTCTCTCTCTCTCTCTCTCTCTCTCTCTCTCTCTCTCTCTCTCTTTATATATATATATATATATATATATATATATATATATATATATATATATATATATATATATATATATGAGACATAGAAAGGTGATATGCACCAGTACAAATGGAGATCCGAAAAAATAGATATATTCTATTTTCACTGAAAATGTGGATTAATTAAAGATGTAGTAATGCTAAACAAGTTAAAGTCAAGCGTTCATAGAGTGGTAAAAAGAAAAACATATTCTTTTCAAATCTAAGGGAAGAAAGCAAAGTACTAATTTTAAGAAAGAAAATAAGCACTTTTGTAATGATATAAAATTTCGATGAGTTTATTTTAACAATTAAAATTAGATACTCCCAACTACATTATGAAATGGAAACAAGTAGAGAAGATATGAATAATAATTTGATAAAAAAAAATTGAATCACCATAAGAGATGGGTGAAAGAATTCCAAAACAATATATAGGAAAACTACTACAAAAACAAAAAAGCCTAATAAATGGAAGAAGAGAGAAGACTTAGTATTTACAAAGCTATCCAAAAACAATAAGCAAACCAAAAACTCAAGTTATTCGTAAACACATTCAGACAACATTGAAGAAATATTAAAGAAAGGGAGAGACATCAAATTTAGGAAAAGAAGACTTGGAACAGGGTTCCATCCGTGGTTTGGTTTGAAAGATGGTGGAAATAATATCAGCAACAGATATGACGTGATAAAAAATGCAGAAGATTTATATTCACGATGGCATTCATAGAGAGGATATGGAGATTCGGAAAACTAAAATGAAATAACTTTTAAGCTAATTCAAAGACAAAGAAATAAAGAATATAAAACGCTTAATTCAGGACGACTGTTTATTTCACTCTCTCCCACTTTGAAAGCTTCTTTCATTTACCTGACAACTCCAGCGTGTCCAAAAACAAATGAATATTATTGAACAGACTTCACTGTGTAGAGCGAGAGGAAATATTACTTTCATATCAAAGAGTTTCGTAGGGTAAATGTGATCATGCAGATTTCCAAAAGTATTCGTGACAGACTTCTTCGACATCAGATGTGGATAGACATAGAATCCGGGTCTCAAAATAGTAAGTTAACCAGTGCACCAGCCTCTCGTTCACAAATTAGCGCTAGGGAGTTATGGGGTCCTTTGACTGGCAAGACAGTACTGCACTGGATTCTTCTCTCTGGGTACGGTTCACTTTCCCTTTGTCTACACATGAACCAAATATTCTGGGCTATTCTTTACAGATTTTTCACCTATCCTCATACTCCTGACAACACTGAGATTACCAAACAATTCTTCTTGCCGAAAGGGTTAACTCCTGCTCTGTAATTGTTCAAGGGCCACTTTCCTCCTGGTAGGAGTAGAAGAGACCCTTTAGCTATGTTAAGCAGCTCTTCTAGTAGGAGGACACTACAAGATCCAACTTGTTTTCTAGTCTTGGGTAGTGCCATAACCCCTGTAGCATGGTCTTCCATTACCTTAGGTTAGAGTTCTCTTACTTGAGAGTACACTCTGGCACAGTATTCAATGTAATTTCTCTTCCTCTTGTTTTGTTAAAGTTTTCCACGTTTATATAGAAAATACATTTAGGGAATTGTTGCTGTTCATATTTTTTTTCTTTTCTTTCTTTCCTTTACTCACTGTACTATTTTCCTTGTGGAAGCCTTTGGGCTTATTGCATCGTGCTTTTCCTACTAGTGTTGTAGCCTAGCATTTAATAAAAATAATAATATATGTGTACTGGCCAGACAGCGCTACATTACATCATTATCTCTGGTTACGGTTCATTTTTTCTCTGGCCACACATACAGTGAATACTCTGGTCTATCCTTTACATGTTATCTGTTCTCATACACCTGGCAGCACTGAGATTACCAAACAATTCTTCTTCATCTAAGATGGTAACTACTTCACAGTAATTGTTCAGTGGCCACTCTCCTCTTGGTAAGGGTAGAAGAGAATCACTAGCTATGGTAAGCAGCTCTTCTAAGAGAAGGACATGCAAAATCAAACAATTGTTCTCTTTACCGTGGTCTTCCATTGACTTGGGTTAGAGTTGCCTTGGTTGAGGGTATACTTTGGCACACTAATCTATCTTATTTCTCTACCTCTTTTTTTGTTTTGTTAAATTTTGTTAATTTTGAGATATTTATTTTAATGTTGTCAGCTCTTAAAATATTTAATTATTCCTTAATTCCTTCCCTCACTAGGCTATTTTCCCTATTGGAGCCCTATGGGCAAATAGCATCTTCTTTTCCAACTAATAATAATAATAATAATAATAATAATAATAATAATAATAATAATAATAATAATAATAAACGGATTTTGAGCGAAAGGAAAAATCTATTTTTGGGTGAGATCG
This sequence comes from Palaemon carinicauda, assembly GCF_036898095.1. Lineage (NCBI taxonomy): Eukaryota > Metazoa > Arthropoda > Malacostraca > Decapoda > Palaemonidae > Palaemon > Palaemon carinicauda. The sequence goes on from NC_090747.1 coordinate 11,165,494, forward strand.
CCATGTCGTCCTGATGGAAGTTCCTAAAGTAGCTTCTTAGGGGATATATGTTACTGCAGTGATATTCCCAGAGAATTAAACCTTCAGGTCCCAGAATTCTAGCTCTTGGATCGAATATCCTTAAATTTTCTCTCAAGGATATCGCATAATATCAGAGGATGTATTCTTGACACGCCACATAGCAATCTGCACCCCTAATAGCGTTTACGCTTTGAGGGGGACGTGGTAGAACAGACGGGGGGCGTATCAAGGTTACACCCGTTCATATACTACTATTGACCACCACCACATTGCCATTCCCAAGATGGCGGACATTCCTTGTAGCATTGAGCGTGGTGCTACAGATACAATGCCTCAGGGAGGGATACTGTGATCTCACCCAAAAATAGATTTTTCGCTTCGCTCAAAATCCGTTTTTTGGGCTCAAGCCATGTCGTCCTGATGGAAGCATACCAGAGCATTAGTGTATCTGTGAATTCTCATCAGTGCCTTAACTTTGGGACAAAATTTTTTTATCATTTTAACGAATCGAGACAAATTACGTTTGCGTTATCTGTCATTATCACTAATCCTACAAAATGTTAGTGCTTCCTGCCCCCTAGAGGGAAGAATCATTCTTGACAATAGAAAAGGGGTTTCAACGTTAGCATATATTGCATGAACAAACATAAGTATACACTGGATGTACAAATCGTCTCGTAGTTTGTGAATATTACCAAATACTTTTTAGCGTTTCTAATATCCATATTTTGTGAGCATACAAATATATGAAGAGTGCAAACTCTGGACTTTTAATCATGCAATTGTCTGGTGAATTAGGACGCAATTACATTCTAATAGACACTTATTTTCAATAAATGATTAAGTGAATTTGCAAGTAAAACGAATGTAACATGATAACAGAATTATACATGTAACATGTACAGAGATTATCTTTCTTTCTTGGGAAGAAAGAAATGATGAGTGCCACTCTCATATTGATGAAAATTTATAATAAAATTTACCTTTATAATTCCTGTACCGGTTATCTCTATCGACACTGTGTACTACGTACACACGGAACTAGTGCTATCTGTATAATTCCACACCTGGGATTTTTTAACAGAGTTAGTGTAACCATGGTAACACTTATACAAAGGAGGTCACACTAAGAGAGATGACCCCTTCTCCCTCGAATTGACAGTCCCAGTAAATTAGCTGTTCATCATAGAATTAGACGGCAGGTTAAATACTCTACCTGACGTCACCACGTACTGCTTCAGTTCATGGACCTGCTTAGCATAGTGTTTGTAGAACACTCTGGATGATTTACATCCAATATATGAGCGAGGATATTCAAAGTCCCAAGCAATTAACTGTTTATGACAGTAATTAGGGGCAGGTTTTAATACACTACCTGCCGCCACTACATAGTGCTTCAGTTCATGGACCTGTTTCGCATAGTGTTTGTAAAACACTTTGGCTGATTTCCATCCAGTGTATGAACGATGACGCTCAAAAAAGTTCAGTGATGAAGCAATCTTTCTCGGATCATGACCTGCGAGAGTACTGTCAGGATCCGCTCTACGAATAAAGTAGGTGAGCTTCACCCTCAGTTGTTTTAGGGATAAGTTTGATCCAAAGGTTTCTCCTTTAAAAAGCTGTCCTCCCCTGAAGTCTGAAGTTCTATGAAGATAAACCTCTAGACACTCTACCGGACATAGAGAGACATCTTCCTTCAGAGGGCAGATTTTCCAGGGACCCCACCTTTTAGTGGGTAGCTCATTCTTAGCGAGAAAGATGGGATCAGGGACGAGATTCAGTTCTCCTGTTTCTGCGAACTGAATGTTGGCTGCCAAACCCTGGTTATGAAGATGGATAAAGAATGACATAGAGAAGTTCATATAAATCACTCTCAGTCCTTTTGCTTTCACGAAAGCAACCCACTTTTTCCATGATGACTCATATTGTCTTCTAGTTGACTTAGACTTGTATTCTTCTAAGAATTCTCTATTGCCTTTGGAGATCCCAAACCTTTTCCTAACCGCTAGGGCAAGAAAATCATGCAATGAAGGGTTTGGGTTTTCTGTGATAAATCGAAGGCAATTAATCTCTGAACCTTCTGAAGTAGTCCGGGGTTCGGAACTAGGGACAGCCTCAGCCTCTGTTCCTTCCTCAATGAGGATAGATTGCTCTTGGGCTACCTGGGAGCCAACAGAGCTGCTCCTCCCTGGAATTATCTCAGCATGTTGAGGACTCTCAGCAGGTGATTGGATGGGATGAACTGGAAATCCTAAGTCTATCCCTTCCATTTCAGAGACATGATGTCTGTCATTTTGATTAGAGGATCCTTGTATGGGGCTACGTATTGAGGTAGTTCCTTGACGACGCTCGTAATGAAGAGGTCGGACTGCAGTTCGGGTACTTGTTCCAATCTGGGAGAGAATAGGTCTGCGTCCGCCGACCAATCTAACTCTATCGGCTTGAGCCCGAGTAGAGCATCCACTGTCACATTGCGGATCAGTTGTATATGAACTGCTGACAGGTGCCATCCCTTTGGGAAAGGGATGGTTAACTACACCGTGACTGTATAAGACGTTCTTTAGGATCGTCAATTGCCGCGTCTCATTATCGCTTCAGAGTCCCAGATCTGCCGTAGACAATCTGATCTGCATGGAGAGACTTTTCCCACTCATGACAGGACCAACCTGGTCTTGGGACTTTCGGGCTTTGACCTTTGTTAGTGATGCGATGAAAGAAGGAACGATATCGGTCTTTTTAGATCTCTTCGAGCATTTGATGCTTGTTTTCTCCAGACTCTCAACGCATCTTGCAACAGTGCTCTTATCACTGGGTGTGTCTCTATTGCAAACTGAAGAGAGATCAGAGCTCTTCCTTGTTCGTGTTTTGGGAATCTGACTGATTACCAGAGTCTCTTGACCGACCTTGCCATCTCCTTTTACATTCCCAAAGGAAAGGAGAGTTGGTGTGACCACATGCTTCTATGGCTTTTCACCATTGAAACCCTTGAGCTGGAGAGAATCTAGACTTCTTGAAGCTTCTCTTGCATCCATGATGTTCCCTGGACCGGATCATTTCCGTGGATGTTCATAGACCAGCCACCTTGGGTGCTGCCAACCCCAGCCTCCTGTCCAGGAACATTGTTGCCCGAACCTATTATAGGCTTAATTATTGCGAGACTGTGACTGCCAATTTTATGAAGATACATAGGACTGTGTATAGTCTGACAAGTATCTTTCCTGGGAAATATGTTACTTTATGTAACTTTAATCCTAGATAGGAGGGGAGAGGCTGACTGACTGGAATTTGCCAATAGACGACTTTCAGGTCTGGTAAGACTACGGGAACACTTTTTTGTAACAGGGTCCTTATGTTCAGACGGATAAACATTGTGAACTCGTTGTTTTATTTGGTCTTGCTGAGTGGCGACAAGTCCAGAATTACTCTGAATTTTCTTGAGTCCTTCTTGTAGACACACAACAACCTTCCCTGGAATTCTGTGGACAATAGTTTCCTTACCACCTGTATGCTCTAGAGCTCTCAGGTAAACTCCACCAGGAGGGTTTTGGATTATAGAAGGAGTTGAGAAGATGGTGGTAGAGACATCTCTACCTCCCATCTTAGTCCCATCTTGATTAGGCCTTGGACCCAAGGATCGAAGGCCCAGCGATCCTAAAGGAACCTTCCTCCTACCAGAAGCATTTCTATGCTTCGACTGATCAGTAGGATTATATTTTCAACCACCTGCCTGTGGCAGCGTGGTCACTATAACTGTGGGAGGTTGTTGAAGAGATTGAAATGAATTTCCAGACCTTTCCGTCTTCCTCTTAGATTTGGGACCCACAACCGTGGAAGACTCTCTTTTTGAAAGGATTGCCCACTTTTGGAGAAGTCCTACTTTCTCCGTGGTGGCGTTCTTAATCACTTTCCTGACTACCTCGTCTGGAAAGAGGTCTTTACCCCAGATGTTGGAAGATATTAGCTTCCTTGTTTCGTGTTTCGCTGTCGTGTTAGCGAACACAAACTCCCTACGTGTTCTTCTAGCCTTTATAAAGGCATAAAAGTCTTTTACCAAGGTAGCCATATGTATTTTAGCTAAGCCATTGAGCATGTCTGGGGTATCTTGTTGAGCTGAACAGAACTCAATGTAGTTTTGTAGAGATAGGGAGGCTGTAAGTCTCTCCTTTGTCTCTTGTTCATCATGTAAGAGAAACTCAGATAATTTAGGATTTTCCTTAAATTGTCGACTGGCGACATCTGCCTCAAGTCTTTCTACTGAAAAAGTTAAATGGGCTTCCTTCAAGTTCTTTTCCTATTTGGGAAAGGCTAGGGAAATAGGCTCCCACTCCTTGACTGTAGGACACGGTTTACCTGACTCCACTGCCTCGGTGACATTTTTAAATGCCTTCTCCGTAAAGGGGAATGAAATTGAACCAGGAGCAAGAAAGGAAGAATGCCTGTTACCTGGTGTGAATAACTTCAACACCGAGTAACCCGCCTTTTCTATGTTACTTGATAGGATAGCTTGTGCTTTATCATGGTCGAGAATCATAACCTTTGATTCCGTTCCTTTTCTTGACCTTGGTTCATCCTTCAGTCTAACGAAACAGTTAGGGATTGTGTCAAAGCTTGGCCAAAACTGGATTTTGTTCTAAGAAACAGCACCCTTCTTCTCCGAGATGTAGAGTTTGCCGTTTAAAATCGGCATCAGCTACGCAAACCTCCAGGGATTGGTTTTTGAGCATGTTGGAAGGTCTAGATCTATGGGTCGTTTGTATGACCCCTAAGGAGCGACAAGTGGAGCTTTACAAGGCTCTACATTGCATTTCGTTTCCTGCTTTTTGCTCTGTTTGTACAAGTTTTCTATTAGATTCCTCACTTGGGCCCATAACTGGTCCATTCCATCCCGAAGGTTATCCTGCCGTCGGGAGATGTACCTCTTGTCTGGGGTACCACTATTTCCTTATTTGCTTTTTTGAAACATTATCCTACGCATCTTGTCATTAGGTAAGTAAGGTCATGGAGAGATTTTCTGAAAGCCTGTCATCCAGTTGCGTAGCTTGAAACGAGCTGCATCCCTAGTCTCTTCAGACTTGGGATTCTTTAAACCCTCGAACAATAATGTCCGACATACTTTGCAAGCCTGTGGGTTCCAATAATACGGGGGTTCGGAAATAATATTGCAGGGTGCACGAAACCTGCATGCATTATGCCTGTAAAAACACTTACTCTTAGTTTTGCAGAAGACTGCAGCACATGGCATCTGGTGTTCCTCCTGTAAAGAAAGGAAAACAGAATGAGTATACGATTGATTATCTCACTGATAACCAATATATCAAAAGTAATATCTTAACAGAATAGCTTAGGATAGCAAGCTATAAAGGGATAGTAGAAGTCACAGACTTGTGTATCCTGCGCAAACAAATGCTGTTGACTCCTCAGTGTTAAATGTGAGGAGATTCCCTTATCAAAGGAACTCCAACTAAAAAGGGGGTTCTCACCCCTAGGGGTAGAGAAGTGTATAAATCACTGTCCCTTTTATACTAGACACTGTGGGGTAAGGATGACTGATTTCTCAATCAGCTTAATGAAGAAACACTATTACTTTAATATAAGAGCGGCACCAGCATAAACTCGCACGAAGAAGATATGTTAAAAATAACTACTGTATAATTGTACTGTAGTTTTCCATTTGCAGTTTGCACTATATTGAAAATTACTGGCTACTGTATAACTATATATAGTGTCATTCAGCCAATATGCTGCCCTTATGGCAAGCATCTGACTGCACAGTCCCGCTGGCATGATGCCAACTGGACTGGGGAAAATTAAAGACATATATTTGTGTATCCCACCCAACCTATTTGCTGTGACCTCCCTTACAGTATCAAATCATAGTTTCCTGATTATAGATACTCAAGGAAAAAGGGCTCTGCCCTTTAAGGGTTAGGAGTGTGATCTCCAATCGTTAAAAATTTTAATATTACAGGGTAATCTGAAGACTGATTTCTAATCAGAATATTGAAGAAATTAAATTCTTTCAATATGAGATTGGTCCACAAATACTTGGGTAGGATACACAAATATATTGGAAAACATTACTAGTATAATATATACAGTAGCTCTCTATTTGCAGTATATCCTATACTGCAAATATACTAACTACCTGTATAAACATATACTGTAGTTCAGCCGGCATGTCGTCGGCATAGCTAGCTTTTGCCAGCACATCCAGAATGCTAGCTATAAGAGAGAGAGATTGCATGGAGAGCAGGCTACCTAATACTGTATATATATACAGTAAATATGGATGTAAAAGTCTAATTTTACTACCTTTCTCCAGAAAGAAGGTTCAAATGGATGGAGAGAATGTAACATTCAAGCTTCCATCCAGCTACAGTACTGTTTCCAGCAAGGTCGTGTCTATACCCTGCCGGCCTCAGTATCAGTACTATCGGCGTGCTGCTGGTTGAGTCAGCACCAATCTGTGCCGGCCCGGTATGCAGCACCCCGGCAACAGAAGCTGTTGCTAGCAGTCCAAGGGAGAACTGAAGAACGTTCGGTAACAGAAGGAACTTCCAACTCACAGCCAACATGGCCACCAACTGCTCTGGCTGCCTGCCTGCAGCCATCATGAATGCCGCTGCTGCCATGACTGCCGGACAGCAGCTGCTCTGCCTGCCTGTCAGCAGCCATCATGACTACCGGCCGGCAGCTACCATGATTGTCAGCCGGCAGTTATCATGACTGCCGGCCGGCAGTTGTCATGGCTGCCTGCCATTGAAATAGCTACAGGCAGTCGGACAACGGCTGAAGAGAGGGAGTCTGGTCGATCTCGGCAACCCACCGGCAACGGTAAGGATGCAGGGATTCGCCAACATAAAGGGATAGAAGGGAAGGGAAGAGAGGGTCCTGTAAAAGGTACAGCAGGAGACGGCCGTATAGCCTGTCCTTCCTCACCTAACAAAATTCTGTTCCTGTATTAGAACTATCCCATGTGGCTAGAAAATTCTATTCCTTAGCCTAGGGTTAGTTTAATACAATAAAGAGGCTAGTAGCACCCTCGCCACCACCTCTAAACGGTAAGGAAACGGGGTTCTAGTGCCGGTGTCCCCTAAGCAGTAGAAGAATTCTCTTCTTCAGCTTAGGGTCAACCAACACAGGACTAGTCTCCTAAGCCACAGGGAGAAGGTATCATATCGTACAGACCCTTCAGGAGTGGCCTAGTGATGTCTAGCCTCCTCTGTTGGCAGCCTAACCTAGCAAAAGAATTCTATTCATCTTGCTAGTTAGCTACCGACAGCAGACTAAATAATCTGAGATTTTGGCCCAAACCCCAAAAACCTGAATCATCGGTTACAGGGGAAGAGCAGAAAAAAATATAGGATAGTCGTTCCTGTATTGAAAATTCGAGGCTGACCCACTAAGGTTGTAGCCTAAGGCTACACTCAAGGGGGAAAGTGGGATTACCCCTTAAATCCCCTTTTGGAGACATTTAATGTTTCATCTAATTCTAAGAGATAACTATCTTTGCATAAATTTAAATCACAATACACGAGGATAACCGGGGAAATGTCTGAACTTATAATAAAACGGGTAGGTTAGGTTACCTAGGCGAGATGAGATCTCGGTTACCTCACTCACCGAAACTCTAACTATAAGATCGACATAAAAAGGTAAAATATGCACATTATAAATATCTTTACAAGTATAATTTGCCTAAATAGCTTACATAATTAATTAATTAATGCTATTTAAAAACCAGGAAGTCGTTCTACTAACTAAATAACACATGCCTAACGAACGACTGTGCCCATGGGGCGTCCGGTATGAGGCTTAGCTTCTAAACACAATGAATTACTTTAATGTCACTGTGAAACAGGAGCTAAAAATTACTGATTGTAAAGACCCAATACTCAACTCTCCGTAGGCGAAAGAAGTTGCAGAATGCATAATAAAAATCCTTGTCATCGATCAAAAAGTTAGATCAACAGGGAACACCACTGAGCGAAATTGCTAGAAAATTAGGAATGTCCACCATCTTGGGAATGGCACTGTGGTGGTGGTCAATAGTAGTACGAGAACGGGGGTAACCTTGATATGTCCCCCCTTCTATTCTGCCACGTCTCCTTCGAAGCGTAAACACTATTAGGGGTGCTTATTGCTACGTGGCGTGTCAAGAATACGTCCTCTGATATTATGCGATATCCTTGAGAGAAAATTTAAGGATATTTGCTCCAGGAGTTAGAATTCTGGGACCTGAAGGTTCAATTCTCTGGGAATATCACTGTAGTAACATATTTCCCTTAGGAAGCTACTTTAGGAACTTACATCAGGGCGACACGGCTTGAGCCCAAAAATATCAAATGCAGCCATGCATGTCAACTGTTTAACAAAGTCCTCAGACTTGTCCTTAACCATTTTTGGGGTTTGGCTATTTTTATCATTACAGATTAGTGATGGTAGGAGACTTTATTCTGGTCGCTCAGATCGACCGAATCTATTAAATATGGGTAGCCCCGATGCAGTTTTGCTGATTTTGGCGATACACAAACCATTAGTTATCTCGTACACAG
>NC_090747.1:11179069-11199069 GCF_036898095.1 Palaemon carinicauda
TAATTAATACAAGTACAAGTACTACTCGAAAATTACAACAGATAAAGTCAGGAGTGTATTGCGACGCGTTTCGGAACTGCTTGCTCCGTCTTCAGGCGAGAAGTGAGGCTCTGGCTGGATCTGGGTGCTTATATATCCCGGTTCTAGTGAGGCTCTGGCTGGATCTGGGTGCTTATATATCCCGGTTCTAGTGAGGCTCTGGCTGGATCTGAGTCCTTATATATCCCGGTTCTGGAACCGGGATACAAAAGGAACCAGATACAGCCAGAGCCTCACTTCTCCCCTGAAGACGGAGCAAGCAGTTCCAAAACGCGTCGCGCTCCACTCCTGACTTTATCTGTTGTAATTTTCGAGTATTACTTGTACTTGTATTAATTACATCAAGTCTTAACCTGAATTTTATTCTTCACCCCCTGATGAACTTCGCCAACTTGCTAGCTGAATGTTGCAACCCTGAAAAGAGAATTGTCCGTAGAAATGAGAAATTGGACAAGAAATTGATTTCTGCTGATGCTGCAATAATAATAATAATAATAATAATAATAATAATAATAATAATAATAATAATAATAATAGGGATAGTAATGGTAAGGATATTGTAATAATAATAATAATAATAATAATAATAATAATGATAATAATAATAATAATAATAATAATGATAATGATAATAATAATAATAGTGATAGTAATGGTAAGGATATTGTAATAATAATAATAATAATAATAATAATAATAATAATAATAATAAGAATATTTTTTTGACCATTATTGTACCATTCAAGGAATTAGCAACGATAGATATACGCCAGATGAATATTATCAGAATAATATTATATTCAGAGTTTTCCTTTCTGATGTTACATTGCCCTCGTTCCTTTTTCCTTTTTCTTTAATTCTAGTGTCGTGATGAGAATTCCTCTTGATGACATTTCATTTCATTTATAATTTCTCTGAATTTTGTATCTGCAAATAACACTACTGTTAAACAGAAAAAGAAGAAATAATTGCATTGATATTAAAAAGTATTAATTTGATCTGTATTTTTCGAAGATTAGGAATATTTTGATAAATAAAACAAAAAAACAATGCTGTGGAAATATATCTTGTATTTCCTCATCATCATCATCATCATCATCTCCTCCTACGACTTTTGACGCAATGGGCCTCAGTTTGATTTCGCCTGTCGTTTCTATTTTGAGCTTTCAAATCAATAATTTTTCATTCATCATCTTCTGCTTCGCCTTTCATAGTCTGTCATGTAGGCGTTGGTCTTCCATCTCTTTTAATATCTTGTTGAGCAAAGTTGAACGTTTTGTGAGCTAATCTCTCTTGGGGAGTCCAAAATGCATGCCCAAACCAATTCCATCTACTCCTCATCATATTCTCATCCATATATGACAATCGAGCAATCTCTCTTATAGTTTCACTCCTAATCCGGTCCTACCATTTAACTCCCAATATCCTTCTAAGGGCTTTGTTCTGAAATCTACTAAATCTATTAGAGACTGTTTCATATTCATACTATGACTCGTGTCGATAGAGTAACACCAATCTCATTAAATTGATGTATGATATGATTTTTATTTGTAATATATGTAGATTTTTTTTCCAAATTTTACTTAACCTAGCCATTGTCTGATTGTTTTTTTTTTTTTTTTCAATCTTTTACTAAACTAAATCTAAAGACCCTGTATTTGAGATAATTGTTCCTAAACACTTAAAGGATTCTACCTCATTAATCCTTTCTCCTTTCAATGATATTTCATCTTCCATTGCATACTCTGTTCCCATCATCTCTATCTGTCTTCTATTCATCTTCCGCCCAGCCTCGTGTGACATTTCATGCATTCTGGTAAGCAAGCATTGCAAATCCGTTGGTGTTTTACTAATAAGTAGAGTATCATCAATTTACTCTAGGTCTGCTAAATTCCTATCACCAATCTAGTCCAATCCTTCTCCACCATCTCTGACTGTTCTGTGCATAATAAAATCCATTAAGAGGACAAACAACATAAGCAACAAGACTTTCCCTTGGATTACTCCGCTGTTCACTGGAAATTCATTTGATAAGACTCCATTAACATTACCTTTGCACATGCTATGCTCATGAACAGACTTAATCAAATTCATATATTTAAGGGGAATTCCGTAATAACTTAGGACTCTACACAAAATTGGCCGGTGCACCCTATCGAAGACTTTTTCATAGTCCACAAATGCCATCAAAAGGAGATTTCTATATTCTACGCATTGCTGCACAATGTGTCAAGATGAAAATTTAGCCAGTGCAACTTTTACATTTTCTAAATCCTGCATGTTGATGTCTCAGCTTTCCAAAAATCTTTCTTTCAAGTCTTTTTAGAATAACCCTACAATATATTTTCATAACATCTGAAGTAAGTGTTATGCCTTTTTTTCCGCTATTTTCACCAACACTACTAACTGTCATTCATCTGGCTAGGCCTCTTCGGGCCACATTTTACAAAATAATCCTATAAGTAGTTTAGAGGTCACTTAATTTTCGGCCCTAATCATCTCGGCAGTTATTCCTTCATATCCCGTGGCTTTACGTCTCTTATTTTTTTAAGGATAGCTTCGACGTGAAACACACTGAATCCATTCATGGGCATATCAAGGTCTTCATCGGCTTCAGGTATATGAGTCAAAATATTCTCTTTATATCTCTTATTTACAGCATCTCTAAAATCCTCCATCTCACAATGTCTTTCTTCATCTTCTGTTGCTATGATAGAACCATATCTCCTTTTGATTGGTGTATGTTTCATCTTCTTTACCACAGTCGAGATTTCATTAATACTTTAAGAGCAATTCTTACACCATAGCCACTTCCTGAATTGATAGCTTTGTCAGCCTTAACTGCTTTACTGTCTAAATATCTCTCCAGTCATTCATGGCTTTTATTTTGACCTCACAATCAGAACAGAAATACTTCACAAGCTCTGCCTTGTAATTTTTTTAATTCCATGGAAAACTTTCAACGATCAATTTCTTTCTTTGTCTCCTTTTTATAGTATTCCAAATTATGTTTAATAGGAAGTAATTATATCTAGATCTGTCTGACCTGGAAGGATAATAGAGTATAATGTGCATTAATTCTTCTATAGTATTTTGGATTTCGTAAACTTTGAACTTAAGAAGACGATGCAAATATATCGTTTGGGCTTAAAGGCTTTGTAGACTACTTGCAAGAGAAGAGGAAATTATTGGATAGAATTCCTACTTTCTCTGCGGACGATATTACAATTGTTTTCGAAAGATTTGAATTATTAATCTTAAATATCTCAGAAAAGTGATAGCACGGTGGTTTAGGAAAACACGAAGGTAGTTCTTTTCTTTCGAAAATTTTTCACAGGCCAACAAAAAAACAACAAAAAACATTTCAATGGGGAGAATAATTTCTTATAGTATGGATATATGACATTCATAATCTTGCACCTTCACTTATATGATGAATACAAATTTTACAAATATGAATAACATTAATATATATATTTTTGGGCTCAAGCCATGTCGTCCTGATGGAAGTTCCTTAAAGGCAGCTTCCTAGGGTATATTACAACTACGGCGATATTCCCAGAGAATTTACCTTCAGGTACCCAGAATTCTAACTCCTGGAGCGAGTATCCCTAAAAAGACCTTAGGGATATCGTAAATATCAGTGGACGTATTCTTGACACGCCTCATAGCAATCTATACCCCGAATAGAGTTAACACTTCGTAGGGGTAAAATGGCAAGAAAACGAAAACGATAAGAAAGGGGGGAGCCGTTCATAAGGCATCTCTCCTCCCCGTTTCGAAAGCGTGCCCTGCGCCGCTCACGGCGCCATCTGTATTCCTTTTTGCGTAGCTCTACGACTCGGTGTGTTTTCCCTGTTTTCTACCCAATCTTGGAATTTTCTCGCTTAATAATGCTTTCTCCAACTTCTTCTGCCTCGGATAAGTTGAGTACTATTTCTTTTATGTATAAATGTAGGCTCTTGGTTAAAATTAAAGTTATTAAAAGAGTTATCTTTGATACAAGAGCTGTTGCCTGCTGGAGGCATCATGGATGCTGTCGCTCGCTAGAATAGGATTTATTTGTTAGCAAGAGCGACGTTCCCAGCCCCTTTGCGCTTAAATATTAGCTACTTAGCTTATTTAGGAATTCTGTTATGATGCGATAGTAGTGTGCCTGGCGAAGTTTTGCCAAGGCTGCCAACACTAGTCTTCGTAGGCTAGCTGTTGGCCTATGTACTTCCTGCATGATAATTAGTCTTCCAAATGTGAATTTATTGCTTTAAGCGTTAGGCAACGTTATACATATAAGTCCTTTTCGAGTACCTTCCAAGATAGTATTGGTGTGAGTTTCGGTGAATTAGGTAATCGATTCTCTTAGTGCCTAGGCTAGGTTGTCTTAGGTCATTATAATATTATCTGTTCCCCGTTTGCTCCCTTCTCTTCGGGGAAGGGGCAAACCCTTTCCCTCTGTTTAAGCCTTAGGCTTAACTCTAGTGGATTATTTGAATTAATCTTCAAATATATCTATGCTGGAGTAGTACTGTACCTTCCCGTTCCAACTGTATTGGTTCAGAGGGGGACAGTACAACAGTGTTTAGTCTGAGCCCGGTTTGTCTGGCATGGGGCAGAGTCTCCCTTGCTGATTGACTCGGGCATTAAGGGTTATCCCCTTGGTCCACCTTGTTGGGTTCCAGTAGTGATCCCTTTACTCGGTGACTCATCAGACTGTCCTATTGCCGTTCCGGTCTCGGGATATGTTCCCTTTCTGGAAAGGCAATTCCTTCCTTGCCGTGGTTCTTGGGAGGCAGCCAGTAGTGCCGGCCTCCCTCTCGGGTCTTTCTCTAACTGAGATGAACTGTCTTAGTTGGGAATGACCCTTAACCAGGGTAAGGTTGGATAGGACCCTCTGTCCTTCCCTTCTTTTTTCCGTTCCTTGTGTCAGTCGTCTGCATCCTTGCCTAGCCTAGGTTGGGATGAGGAACTGGCGTGGTCTCCTGTCGGCCGGCAGAGTATGCCGACCGTCAGAGACCATTACTTCGAGTGCTGCCCGGTCCTTTCTTGGTCCCTCCATCGCTGCCGTCTGTAGATTCAGTAGGCAGCGGTTAGGAAGCTTGACTTAGTGTCTCCCCTTCCTTTCGGCACTCTTTCGGGTGCCGGGCCCAGAGACTCATAGTCTCTTAACCCGGCACTCATTCTATTGTCTTAGTATGTGTTGTCCTTGCCGTCTGCCGGCCTACAGGCCGGCCGTCGGTGGGGAGGGGTGTTCTCCAGTTCTCTTGCTGTCGGTCGGCGTTGGGTGTATACCTTTGCCGGCCGGTCTCTTGCTCATCTGTCGGCCACTACAAGTGGGGCCGGCAGCCGAGCGCTGCCTAGTGTGGGGGGCCAGCCGGCAGGGTTTGTTTACTGCTGCCGGCCGGCCTGCGACACTGCCCAGTCAGCCGGCCACTAAGAATGATGGCCGGCAACGCAGTGCAAACCGGGTGGCTGCGGTCCGGCAACCACTGCCGGCCGGTTCAGGCATGGGATCTGGAGTTCTCCCCAATAAGGGTGATCTGATGTTGTGTACTTGAGATCTACCTTTCGTAAAACGGGGGGGGGGGGTGCTGACCGGCAATAGCCGGCTGGCACACCACCCTCAGGTACTGTATCAGTCCTCTCTTGGTGGTATATTCAACCAAGGGAGTTCATGATGTAGTAGGTTACAACACTGTCTTTTCTATCTTACTTGTGTTACTGGTACAATCACCTGGTGTCGCCTTACAAGGATAAAAGATAATTCTTTTATCCCTTGCCGGAATGGTAATATTTTACCTTCGGTGTGAGCTACACCTAATTTCCTTTGGAAATACGTTCTCTGGTTATTCTAGTAAAGACTAACTATGTGACTTGGCTGGTGGGCTTCCACAGGTGTTTGTGTGGGTTTCACAAGTAGGTGTCTTTCCCTTATTCTTGTTGAATACTCATTTGTTACATGTGAATTGAAATTCACTTGATATTCATGGAAATTTTTCTTCTTTTACAGGAGGAGCATCCGAAGTGTGATAGTGTCTTCTGCAATGTCCGCAGTAAGAACTTTTGCGGACATGCCTCGTGTAGGAGGCACGCGGCTTGTGCAGCCTCCAATGATGACCATCGTTACTGGGATCCGCAGGTATGTGCTGTATGTACTAACCTGCTATCAGAGGCTTTTGAATCCCCTAGGTCGGCGGAGTCAAGAGATGCAGCGAGGGAGAGGCTTCGCTTATGGGTAAGGGGTTTTCAGAAAAACACCACTGGACCTTATCTTCCTAACGAGAAGATGAGGGCATACCTTTTTCCCAAGGCTTCCCCTGATGCTGTTGTTCCCCAGCCTCGGCCGGAGATCCCTCTGATCCAGATTCCAGTGGAGGAGGATGTCGCTGACGCCATGCAGGACATCCAGTTGGACGACAAGATGTCCGACTTGTCCGATCGTGCGGAGCAGGATCTCCTCGCAGAGGGCGAGGAGGAGGATCGAGATCCTATTGCCGTGGAGGAAGAGGTTCCCGTATCATCAGACGTGCCGGTTCAGGTCTCTGAACCTATCCCCTCTACCTCGTCCGCTCTTCCAGCAGAGCTTGGACAGGCTCTCTCTTCCATCGTTGGTATGATCCAACAGATGCAGAGGGAGAATAATCAGAAGGCCGCTACTTTGGAGCTCCAGATGCAGAAGATCACAGCATCACGTGGACCTCCAAAGAAGCTCAACGTTAAGGACCTTCCTCTGTGCTCGGATGCCAACCCGTGGAGATATGCCGAGCACATGCCGATGACGATTGGGAAGATCGTCATGTCGGAGAAACTGGGCTCAGTTCCCCTTGAGGAGGTGGAATTCTGGCCCAGTAGAGGGGCCTACCCGGACTGCTATGTCCGTTTGAAGAAGGAGCCGGCTTCGAAGGAGGAGACGGAACCAAAGGAGGTGATTATCCTGGATCACTCCAAGGCTCAAGCCACTTTAACAGCTGCTTTAAAGGAGAGGGGGTTCTCAAACTCAAAAGGTGCCGCTTTGAGTAAGAAGCACCCCTCCTTTGTATCCTCCCCGGCTAGGGCCTTCCCCTTTATGCAAAAGGGGTTTGCGGCCGTCATGAAGGCGGTTGAAGCTGGCAAGCCGTGCCCGTCTTTGGAGGAATGTAAACCTCTATCGTTGGCATTGCCAATGGACAATAAGGACTGGAAGGAGGTGCACCTTACTTTCTCGGTTGGGAAGTTGGACGCCGACATTGCAGGACAGCAGTTCGGCGAAAACCTTCCCAAGTTGTCGGAATTCCTTTTACGGAGGGAATTGGACACAAAGGAGCGCCTGGCAGCCTCGATGTCTCTCCAGACCAACATGGAGACGATGGCTAGCGACCCCAAGATGCCAGAGATGTTCATGGTTATGGCCAAAATCCATCTGGCCACAGTAACCAAGGACCTCTATTGCTTTGTTAAAGCAAGGAGGGCCTGTAGGGAGTTTGTGTTCGCCTCGGCCACAGTGAGGCATGAACCCAAGAGGCTAATTTCATCCAGCATCTGGGGTAAAGATCTCTTTCCCAAGGACGTGGTCAAAGAGATCATGGACAAGGCAGCCACTGAGAACCGCAATCTTCTCCTGAAGTGGGGCCTGTCCCTTAAGAGGAAGTCTTCTCCGGATGAGGGCCCTCAGCCGAAAGGAAAGGCGAAGAAGTCAAGGTTTTCCTCCCGTCCAGCCAAGTCCTTCAAACCGCAAAGACAACAGCAGCAGCAGCCAGCTTTGCCTCCGGTTCCACAACTGGTAGCCCAGACCCCGACCACCTTCCAATGGGTTCCCCAAGCCATGTCATCAGCTTCCCCGGCATTCAATCCCGTGTTCGAGGGACAGTCGACCACGTTTCGTGCAAGACCCAGAGGAGCAGCTAGAGGGTCATCAAGACGCCCCTCTAGGGGACGAGGATTCAGAGGTGGTCGCGGCCAGGGAGGCAAGACTGCAGGGCAGTCAAAGTGAAGTGTCGCCGGTAGGTGGGAGACTTCAGTATTTCCGGGATCGCTGGACCTTCGATCCCTGGGCCCACAGCCTTCTCAAAAATGGACTGGGTTGGAGTTGGTACAGTACTCCGCCCCAGTGCCCTCAATTTTTCCAACACTCCACCCCCGTTTTGGAGGAGTACATCCAAGATCTGTTGGAGAAAAAGGTGATCAGGAGGGTAAAGTCCATCAAGTTCCAAGGGAGGCTGTTTTGTGTTCCCAAGAAAGACTCGGGGAAACTCAGAGTCATTCTGGACTTGTCACCACTCAACAAGTTCATAGTGAACCACAAGTTCAAGATGTTAACGTTACAACACATAAGGGCCTTACTGCCCAAGAGGGCATATACCGTCTCCATCGATTTGTCAGACGCATATTGGCACGTTCCAATAAGTCGTCGTCTCTCCCCCTACCTAGGATTCAAGCTACAACAGAAACTTTACGCTTTCAGGGCGATGCCCTTCGGACTAAACATAGCCCCAAGGATCTTTACGAAGCTTGCGAGCGCAGCTCTCAAACAGTTACGCCTAAAAGGGTTCCAGGTAGTAGCCTACCTGGACGATTGGTTGGTGTGGGCAGCATCCAGAGCAGAATGCTTGCAAGCTTCCCTACAAGTGATTCAGTTCCTGGAATATCTAGGCTTCATGATCAACAGAAAGAAGTCTCGTCTTTCTCCAGCTCAGAGGTTCCAGTGGTTGGGAATTCACTGGGATCTAGTGTCACACCGTCTTTCCATCCCGATGTCAAAGAGGAAGGAAATAGCGGGGTCTGTCAGGAGACTTCTAGGTTCCGAGAGGATATCAAGACGCGAACAAGAGAGGGTTTTGGGCTCTCTTCAGTTTGCATCAGTAACAGACCCAGTGCTAAGAGCACAGTTAAAAGATGCAGCGGGAGTATGGAGAACCTTTGCATCGAAAGAGCGAAGGGACTTGAAGAGACCGGTCCCACTTCGACTACGTTCTCTTCTCAGACCGTGGTCTCAAGCCAGTCGTCTAAAGAGGTCTCTACCTCTTCAGCCACCCCCCCCCCCCGTCAGTGACAATCCACACAGACGCCTCAAAGGTAGGGTGGGGGGGTCACTCCCATCGGAAAAAAGTGCAAGGGACCTGGTCCAAGCTATTTGGGACCTTTCACATAAACTTTCTAGAAGCTATGGCAGTACTTCCTACCCTGAAGAAAGTATCCCCACGTCACTCGATCCACGTAAGGTTGGTACTGGACAGCGAGGTGGTTGTGAAATGTCTGAATCGGCGGGGATCGAGATCCCCACCTCTCAACCAGGTAATGTTAGCCATATTCCGACTGGCGGAGAAGAAGAAGTGGCACCTGTCAGCAGTTCACCTTCAAGGAGTCCGGAATGTGACCGCGGACGCTCTATCCAGGGTTACACCGATAGAGACAGAATGGTCCCTAGACGCAGGATCATTCTCTTTCATCTTGAGACAAGTCCCAGAACTGCAGATAGACCTCTTCGCGACGAAGGACAACAAGAAGCTGCCGAAATATGTGTCCCCATACGTGGACCCCTCGGCAGAAGCAATAGATGCGATGTCCCTCGATTGGAACAGATGGTCCAGGATCTACCTGTTTCCCCCTCACAATCTGATGTTGAGGGTCCTCAACAAACTGAGATCCTTCAAGGGAGTAGCAGCAATAGTGGCCCACAAGTGGCCGAACAGTGTATGGTTCCCTCTAGCTCTGGAACTACGACTGAGGTTTCTACCACTCCCGGACCCAGTTCTGTCCCAGCAAGTCCAGAAGTCGACTGTCTTCGCTTCATTACAGAAAACCCGAACCCTGCAGCTCATGATTTTCTCTCCCTAGCGGTGAAGAAACGGTTCGGAATCTCGAAAGATAGTATCGACTTCCTGGAAGAATACAAGTGTAAGTCTACTAGGAGGCAGTACGAATCTGCGTGGAAGAAATGGGTAGCCTTTGTCAAAGATAAGAACCCGCACGAGATCTCTACGGAGTTCTGCCTATCCTTCTTCATTCACCTCCACGGACAGGGGCTGGCGGCGAACACAATTTCTACATGTAAGTCAGCTCTAACAAGACCCATTCTATATGCCTTCCAGGTAGACCTCGCTAACGAGATGTTTAATAAGATCCCAAAGGCCTGTGCTAGGCTTAGACCATCAGCTCCTCCAAAGCCTATTTCATGGTTGTTAGACAAAGTCCTTCATTTTGCCTCATTACTAGATAATGAGGAATGTGCGTTGAAGGACCTGACTCAAAAAGTGATCTTCCTTTTTGCCCTTGCTTCTGGGGCCAGAGTTAGTGAGATTGTGGCCCTCTCGAGAGAGGAGGGCCGAGTTCAGTTCCTGGATGGGGGAGAACTGAACCTGTTTCCGGACCCTACGTTTCTCGCTAAGAACGAGTTGCCCACCAACAGGTGGGGTCCCTGGAGAATCTGCCCTCTGAAAGAAGATGCATCTCTATGTCCCGTAGAATGCCTTAAGGTCTATCTTCGTAGAACTTCAGACTTCCATGGGGGCCAACTATTCAGAGGAGAAACATCGGGCTCGAATTTATCTTTAAATCAGCTTAGGGCGAAAATTACATATTTTATTCGCAGAGCGGATCCTGACAGTTCACCCGAAGGTCATGATCCGAGGAAAGTTGCTTCATCCTTAAACTTCTTTAACTTTATGGATTTTGAACACCTTCGTTCATACACTGGCTGGAAGTCTTCCAGGGTATTCTTTCGCCACTATGCTAAGCAAGTGGAGCAGCTAAAGAGGTCTGTGGTAGCAGTTGGTTGCGTCGTTAACCCTGCTGTTTAACTCTGCGAGGAACAGCGGAATCATTTGGGACTTGGATTCTTGGGTGAATGGTTAGTTATATGCGTTGATATAACTGGTAGTGAAGGCTCTCAGTGCCCACAGTGACTGTTCCAACGTTATGGTGATGGTAGCACAAGTACAGACAGGTGTGCCAAGCGTTTGCCAACGCTATTGTCAGCAAAGTAGTAACATGGACGTTAAGTTTGATACCGGGGTATGTGTAAGTGACACATATGTTTTCTTTCAGATAATCATTCATCCATGCACTACAGTACTTGTGTAAATTGTTGGTCATCCACCTAGCATATGTACATATTTATGGTGACCATGTCTATTTATTGTTTCTCAATAAACTTGTTCTCGGGAACCTTGCGTCTCCTTCACCTATTTTTGATTTCATATTGATTTTTGAGCATTTAGCCTATGTATATTAATCGGGGATATCTATAATAGCCTATTCCTTAATGCAAAGCCTGGATTATACTGGTTTTTACTTTCCTTAGCAATAAGGACTCCAACCCTTTCTGAGGATGGTGGTAGCAGCAAGTTTAATCCTACGCAGATATAACCTTTTGTCTAATTTTACTTCGACCATGTTGCTGGTCGGGACTTTTTCTTTTGGATACTGTAGTCCCGTAAGACTTCGCTTTACTTCATATAGAGTGAGACCACTATATGGTACTGGCTGGCGAGTGATTCATACATAGGTATATGTACTCTTCGTTCGTTTCTAGAGTCTAGTAGGACTCCTCCCTGTAGGGGGCAGGAAGCACTCTCATGGCTTATGATTAGTGAAAAGATGTATAACGGTAACATCTTAGGTCTGTCAGTCGAGTTGACTAAGAAACATTCTTGAGGAGTACGGCACGTATTGAGAATCCACAGATACAGTAATGCTCTGGTATACTTCCATCAGGACGACATGGCTTGAGCCCAAAAAACGGATTTTGAGCGAAGCGAAAAATCTATTTTTGGGTAAGATAGCCATGTCGTCCTGATGGACCCGCCCTGCTCCTTTTCAAAAAATAAAATAAATAAATAAGAGTGAAAAGGATAGTAGGACCCCTCCCTACATACAGTATCTGTAGCACCTCGTGTATCGCTACAAGGAATACAGATGGCGCCGTGAGCGGCGCAGGGCACGCTTTCGAAACGGGGAGGAGAGATGCCTTATGAACGGCTCCCCCCTTTCTTATCGTTTTCGTTTTCTTGACATTTTACCCCTACGAAGTGTTAACTCTATTCGGGGTATAGATTGCTATTAGGCGTGTCAAGAATACGTCCACTGATATTTACGATATCCCTAAGGTCTTTTTAGGGATACTCGCTCCAGGAGTTAGAATTCTGGGTACCTGAAGGTAAATTCTCTGGGAATATCGCCGTAGTTGTAATATACCCTAGGAAGCTGCCTTTAAGGAACTTCCATCAGGACGACATGGCTATCTTACCCAAAAATAGATTTTTCGCTTCGCTCAAAATCCGTTATATATATATATATATATATATATATATATATATATATATATATATATATATATATATATATATATATATATATATATATATATATATATATATATATATATATATATATATATATATATATATATATATATATATATATATATATATATATATATATATATATATAGATAAATATGCATATATATACATACATATATATATATATATATATATATATATATATATATATATATATATATATATATATATATATATATATATATATATATATATATATATATATATATATATATATATTTTTGGGCTCAAGCCATGTCGTCCTGATGGAAGTTCCTATAGGGTAGCTTCCTAGGGTATATTACAACTACGGCGATATTCCCAGAGAATTTACCTTAAGGTACCAGAATTCTAACTCCTGGAGCGAGTATCCCTCGTGAAAGGGATATCGCGACATATCAGAGGACGTATTCTAGACACGTCACATGGCAATCTACGACCTGAACAGAGATTTCGTCTCGTAGGAGGGAGATTGACGAGATACGAATTCGGGAAAGAAAAATGGGAGCCGCTCCCAAGGCTTCCCTATCCCCCGATTCGTATGCGTGCCTGGTGCCAATCCTGGCGCCATCTGTATTCCTTTTTGCGTAGCTTAACAACTCGGTGTTTTTTCCTGTTTTTCTCGCAAATCTTGGATTTATTCAGCTTTTCATGGCTTTTCCGTCTTCGTTGGCCTCGGATAAGTTGAATATAGTGTCTGTTATGTATAAATGTAGGCTCTTGGTAAAATTTTGAGTGATTAATAGGATTAATCTTTGATACAAGAGCCGTAGCCTACCAGAGGTGTCCTGGACACTGTCACTGGCTAGGTATAAATTAGTTAGTCAGAGTGACATTCCTGGTTGTTTTGCTTAATAAATTTTAGCTATTTAGCTTTACATAGGATTTCCTTTCGTGCTTAGTATTATTTGGCGAAGTATTCGCCATTCTGGCCTACGCTAGGCCATGTAGCCTAGTCGTTTGGTCCTAGTACTTAATGCATGATTTTGGTTTTTCCGAGTGTAATTAAAATTTTATTGAAGCTTTAGGCTATATTTTATACATTTTAGACTGTGTGGAATATTTCCAAGATTGTATACGTGAGAGTTTCGGTGAACTAGGTAATCGATTCTCTTGGTGCCTAGGCTATTTGCTTATGGAGCCTTAGTATACTTTATCATACTCCCCGGTTGATTTCTTTTCTTCGGAGAAGGTATGCAATCCCTTTCCCTCTGTTTAAGCTTTGGGCTTATCCCTAAGTGGTTTTTTCCGAATTTATTTTCGATAAAACTATACTAGGGTGTTACTGTACCTTCCTGTTCCAGCAAAGTCTGGTTCAAAGAGGGACAGAACAACAGAGTTTTTAGTCTGAGTCCGTGTTGTCTGGCTTGGGGCAGAGTCCCCCTCGCTGACCTAACACTTACAAAGGGAGCTTAGCTCCCTTAGGTCACTACCGAAGGTTTCTGTAAGTTATGATTCCTTCTTTTGTGATCGACCAGACTAAGTCCTGTTGCTGTTCTCGAGTGAGGATAAAGTCTTCCCTTGGGAGTAGCAACGCCTTCCTTGCTTTGGTGCTCTGGAAGCTGGCAAGTATTGCTGGCCCTTTCCCTTAGATCTCCCTTAGGCTAAGACAAAGTTCTTGGCTGCGGGTGATCTGTCACTAAAGCAAGGTTGGCAGGACCCTCTTGTCCCTTCCCCCTCTATCTCCGTAATGGCCTAGCCATTACTGTACTGTACCTTGCCGGCCGGCAGAGCTGGCCGGCAGGGGTATTACTGTACTGTACGTCATTCTACTTCTGGACCTAGTATAGGTTGGGATGTGGAATTGACTAAGCCCATTGCCGGCCGGCAGAGATGCTGGCCGGCAAGGGTCTTATGTTTTCGAGTGCTGCCCGGACCTCTCTTGGTCCCTCATCCATGCCTGCCGGCAGAGCCGGACGGCATTGGTCAAGGAAGCCTGAATTAAGTTTCTCCCCTTCCTTATATGCACTCTTTCGGTTGCCGGGCTTGGGGGGTTGTGTACACTCTTATCCCGGCATCCATTCTATTTTCTTCTAGTGCTGTACCTGTCCCGGCTGCCGGCCTCATAGGCCGGCAGCTGGGCAGGTGTAGGCTTCTGGTTCTTTTGATGCCGGCTGGCATCGGTCTTGTACCTTTGCCGGCCGGCTTATGTCAGTCCTTGTCTGCCGGTCACCAAGAGTGTGGCCGGCAGCTGGGTACTACCTTGTGTAGTTGCTGGCCGGCAGTCATTGCCGGCCAACACTGGCTGTTGCCGGCCGGCAGTTGCTGCTGCCGGCACAGGCATTTGAACCAGAGTGCTGCCGCCCTATAGCTGTTAAGTAGTATACTTTAAAGCTAGTTGTGGTGTGTGCCGGCCGGCAAAGGCAGGCCGGCACACATCCTCCTATACTTTACTAGTATTCTTCTGTATAGCATATACAGTAAGGAGAAAACTATAGTAAAGGTTTAGGTACAGCACTGTATCTTCTAACACTATTGTGTTTTCTTGCACAGCCCTTTGCTGTTGCCCTCAGATAGGAAGCAGAGTTCTTCCCTGTCTATTATCCAGGATTTTAAAATCATTGCCTAGGTGTGAGCTCCACCTGTTTCCTCTGGAAACCTTGCATTGGTTACTCTAGTAGAGAAAAACCATTTTGATTTTATTATCTGGAAGGCTGCAACAATGGGTTGTGAGGGAAACACAAGTGTGTGTCTTTCCTTTATGAATAGTTATGCTATACTATGCATATCCAGTGATACATAGTTCACTTGATACTCATGGAAATTTCTTCTCTTTACAGAAGGACACTCCGAAGTGGGGAAGTGCTTTCTGCAATGTCAGCAGCAAGAACCTCTGCGGACATGAGTTTTGTAGGAGACACGCAGCATACGCTGTCTCCAAGGATGATCTCCGGTATTGGGACCCTCAGGTATGTACTGTGTGCACTAACCTGATTAATGAGACATTTAAATAGCTAGGAAGAAGCTTCGTACCTGGGTAAGGGGCTTCCAAAAGAACACTTCTGGCCCTTATCTTCCAAGTGAGAAGATGAGGGCGTATCTTTTCCCTAATGCATCAGCTGATGCAGTGATTCCCCAGCCTCAAGAGGAGATCCCCTAAGTTCAGATCCAGGTGGATGCTGAAGTCGCGGTCGCGATGCAAGACATCCAGATAAATGACAGGATGTCTGATGTGGACGGGTGTCAGGAGGAAGACCTCCTGGCAGAAGCCAAGGATGTAGTTCAAGCCCCTCTACATCGGCCGGTCTCCCAGTAGAGCTGGGACAGGCCCTCTCTTCTATTGTTGGAATGATCCAACAAATGCAGAAGGAGAATCAGGAAAAGGCAGCTGCAATGGAACTGCGAATGCAATGCCTTGCAGAATCACATGGGCCCCAGAAAAAGCTCAATGTGAAAGACCTTCCCTTGTGCTCAGATGCTAACCCATGGAGGTATGCTGAGCACATGCCGATGACGACTGGAAAGATCATCATCTCGGATAAGCTGGTCTCAGTTCCCCTGGAGGGTGGAATTCTGGCCCAGCAAGGCATCATATCCGGACTTTTATGTCAGGCTGAGGAAGGAACCAGCTTCAAAGGAGGAGACAGAGCCGAAGGAGGTCATAGTGATGGACCATGCTAAGGCTCAAGCTCTACTTTCATCCTCGATGAAAGAGAGGGGCTTCTCTAACTCAAAGGTAGCTGCATTGAATAGGAAGCTCCCTTCCTTTGTGTCCTCGCCTACTAGAGCCTTCCCCCTTTTACAGAAAGGGTTTCTGGCTGTACTAAAAGCAATCGAGGCCGGCAAGTCTTGCCCCTCCCTAGAGGAGTGTAAACCCTTGTCGCTGGCCCTGCCTATGGACCACAAAGACTGGAAGGACGTCCATCTTACGTTCTCAGTGGGAAAGTTGGAGGCTGATATTGCCGGACGTCAGTTCGGCAAGGACCTCCCTAAGCTGTCTGACTTTCTTTTGCGAAGTGAGTTCGATACAAAAGAAAGACTGACTGCCTCAATGTCTCTTCAGACTACTCTCGAGACGATGGCAAGTGACCCCAAGGTCCATGAAATGTTCATGGTAGTGGCCAAGCCTCATCTGGCCACAGTGACGAAGGACCTTTATGGCTTCGTCAAGGCAAGGAGAGCTTGTAGGGAGTTCGTGTTTACCTCGGCTACGGTGAGGCACGAGCTAAAGAAACTAATCTCCTCCAACATTTGGGGAAAAGACCTTTTTCCCTACCGACTTGGTCAAAGAAGTTGTTGATAAAGCCGCCTTGGAGAATAGAAACCTTCTCCAGAAGTGGGGCCTGGCTATCAAAAGAAAGTCTTCCCCGGATGAGGGTCCTCAACCAAAGAGGAAGACTATGATGACTAGGCTACCGTCTCGGCCAGCCAAGCCTCTTAGACAGCAACAGCAACTGCAATTGCCCCCAGTGCCCCAGATCGTGGCACAAACCCCGACCACCTTTCAGTGGGTACCCCAGGCCGTGTCGACACAGTCCACGGCATTCACCCCAGCGTTCGAAGGGCAGTCTACTTCCTTTCGAGCAAAGCCTAGAGGAGCAGCCAGAGTCTCGTCTAGACGCCCCTCAAGGGGAAGGGGATTCAGGGGTGGTCGTGGTCAGGAAGGCAAGACCTCAGGACGGCAGTCCAAGTGAGGTGATACCGGTAGGAGGGAGACTTCTGAAATTTCGGGATCGGTGGACCTTCGATCCCTGGGCCCACAGCCTACTCAAGAATGGACTGGGCGGGAGCTGGTACAGCACTCCACCCCCGTACCTTCGGTTTTTCCAACACTCCACCCCCGTTATGGAGGAGTACGTTCAAGAACGGTTGGAGAAAAAGGGTGAAGCCCATCAATTTCTAAGGGAGGCTGTTTTGTGTTCCCAAGAAAGACTCGGAAAAGCTCAGAGTCATTCTGGACTTGTCGCCACTTAACAAGTTCATAGTGAATTGCAAATTCAAAATGCTAACACTGCAACACATAAGGACCTTACTGCCCAAGAGGGCATATTCCGTCTCTATAGACTTGTCAGACGCCTACTGGCACATTCCAATTAGCCATAGGGTTCAGGCTACAACGAAGACTATACGCCTTCGGAGCCATGCCATTCGGGCTAAACATAGCCCCAAGGATTTTTACGAAGCTTGCGAGCGTAGCTCTCAAACAATTTCGCCTAAAGGGAATTCAGGTAGTAGCCTACCTGGACGACTGGTTGGTGTGGGCAGCATCCGAGACAGAATGCTTGCAAGCTTCCAGTCAAGTGATCCAGTTCCTAGAGTACCTAGGCTTCAAGATCAACAGAAAAAGTCTCGACTTTCTCCATCTCAAAAGTTCCAGTGGCTAAGATCCACTGGGACCTTTTGTCACACCGTTTCTCCACCCCGGCGAAGAAAAGGAAGGAGATAGCGGGTTCTGTCAAGAGACTTCAAGATTCCGAAAGAATATCAAGACACGAGCAGGAGAGAGTACTGCGCTCTCTCCAGTTTGCTTTGGTGACAGACCCAGTGCTAAGAGCACAGCTAAAGGATGCAATCGGAGTTTGGAGAAGTTATGCATCAAACGCGTGAAGAGATCTGAGAAGACCAGCCGCTTCGGCTAAGTACTCTTCTCAGGCCTTGGTCCCAAGCCAGACATCTAAAGAAGTCAGGTTCTTCTTCAGCCACCTCCCCCGTCGGTGACGATTCACTTAGACGCCTCGAAGGAGGGATGGGGAGGTCACTCTCATCGGAAAAAAAGTCCAGGGGACTTGGTCCAGGCTATTCAAGACCTTTCTCATAAAACTTTCTAGAAGCTAGGGCAGTGCTCCTTACCTTAAAGAAAGTCTCCCCGCGTCATTCGTTCCACATAAAGTGGTAATAGACAGCGAGGTAGTTGTGAGATACTTGAATCGACAAGGATCGAGGTCACCACCTCTCAACCAGGTGATGTTGGCCGTCTTCCGATTGGCGGAAAAGAAGAAGTGGTACCTGTCGGCAGTTCACCTTCAAGGAGTCCGCAATGTGACAGCGGACGCTCTATCCAGGTTCACACCGATAGAGTCGGAATGGTCCTTAGACGCAGGATCATTCTCCTTCATTCGGAATCAGTCCCAGAACTGCAGATAGACCTCTTTGCGACGAAAGACAACAAGAAGTTGCCCCTGTACGTGCCCCGTACGAGGACCCCTTAGCGGAAGCAGTAGACGCGATGTCCCTCGACTGGAACAGATGGTCCAAGATTTATCTGTTCCCTCCTCACAACCTTCTGTTGAGGGTCCTCAACAAACTGAGATCCTTCAAAGGGTAGCGGCAATAGTGGCCCACAAGTGGCCGAACAGCGTGTGGTTCCTCCTGGCATTGGATCTGTAGCTGAAGGTTGTACCACTACCAGATCCAGTTTTGACCCAGCGAGTCCAGAAGTCAACTGTCTGCGCTTCATTACAGAAAACCCGGACCCTGCAGTTCATGATTTTCTCTCCCTAGCGGTGAGAAAGCGTTTCGGGATTTCGAAAGCCAGTATAGACTTCCTTGAGGAATATAAATGCAAATCTACTAGAAGGCAATATGAGTCATCTTGGAGAAAATGGGTGGCCTTTTGTCAAGGCGAAGATTCCGCAGGAGATCTTGACAGACTTCTGCTTATCTTTTTTCCCCACCTCCATGGTCAAGGGTTGGCAGCGAACACGATTTCAGCGTGTAAGTCTGCTTTGACAAGACCCATTCTATATGCCTTCCAGGTCGACCTAGGTAACGAGATCTTTAATAAAGTCCCGAAAGCCTGTGCTAGGCTCAGACCTTCAGCACCTCCAAAGCCCATTTCATGGTCTTTAGACAAGTTCTTCATTTCGCTTCTCTGTTGAGCAATGAAGAGTGTGCGTTAAAGGATTTGACACAAAAAGTTATTTTCCTATTTTGCACTCGCGTCCGGGGCCAGGGTTAGTGAGATTGTAGCCTCTCGAGAGAGGCAGGTCGTGTTCAGTTCCTGGATGGGGAAGAACTGAACCTGTTTCCGGATCCTACGTTTCTCGCCAAGAATGAGTTACCCACCAACAGGTGGGGTCCCTGGAGAATCTGCCCTCTGAAAGAAGATGCATCTCTATGTCCAGTAGAATGCCTAAAGGTCTATCTTCATAGAACTTCAGACTTCAAGGGTGGTCAACTATTCAGGGTAGAAACATCAGGCTCAAATTTATCTCTGAATCAACTCAGAGCGAAAATCACATATTTTATTCGCAGAGCGGATCCTGACATTACACCCGCAGGTCACGATCCGAGGAAAGTTGCCTCATTCTTAAATTTCTTTAATTGTATGGATTTTGAACATCTCCGTTCATACACTGGCTGGAAGTCTTCCAGAGTGTTCTTTCGCCACTATGCGAAGCAAGTAGAGGAACTAAAAGAGATCTGTGGTAGCAGTGGGTCGCGGTGTTAACCCTACTGTTTAACTCTGCGAGGAACAGTGGTCTTAATTGGGACGATTAATTCCAGGGTGAGTGTGTAGTTACATACTGTACTACAAACTAAGTGAGGGCACTGTGTTGCCCATCCAGACTGTTCCATTTCCGAAGGTGAACCTAGCATAAGTAATACAGGCCTTTATGACTTTGATACCTCGGTATCTTAAAAGTGGCATCTAATGTTTTTTCTTTCAGACAAACAAGCTCTGTTTACTATCATACTTATGCTTAAAGT
>NC_090747.1:11201569-11214069 GCF_036898095.1 Palaemon carinicauda
TTTAATTTCAATTTTAAAGATGATAAAACGAAGAGATGAGAATAAGCATAAGGTAAATTCGCGGCACGCCCAAGGAATAACAGAGGAGACATGTTTTTTTTTTTTTTTTCTTTTTTTATGAAAGAAACTATCCTAAAATCTTTTTGTAAGGTATTATGGTTGTTTTGTTTTAAAGTTTGTACTGACGGTATAATTGCTACTGAGTGCTTGTTAAGGTGAGGAGTTTTTTCTTGTAACCCTCGGCCACAATATATAAATATATATATATATATATATATATATATATATATATATATATATATATATATATATATATATATATATATATATATATATATATATATATATATATATATATGTATATATATATATATATATATATATATATATATATATATATATATATATATATATATATATATATATATTATATTCATAAACTTTCTTTTCGGGTTTTGGATAATTTCTTATTGAATTTTATGGAGAATACACAAACAGGCTCAACTGCATTAGGAGTTATTCCATACAAATTTTATTAGTATTGAGATTTTAAAACCTCTTTCATTTATTTGAATAAAAAATATATAGAAATATCAGAGTGGTAAAGAACTCTACCTTGTTTTTCAATGTTATAGGGAAATAGAAATTATTTGATTTTATCAAGTTTTCCAGAGAAATTTTTCTTTTCCTCAGTTTTTTTAAATCAACATCTAACCTTTTGAGAAAATTCTGAGAAAAGTATTGAATATTCAAATGTAGAATTATAGAGGTGAAACTTCCTGTCTTTATTTTTAAATCAAGATGGGAGGAATATCCGTAATTTTTCAGTAATTTATTTAGATATCAAATCAAATATCTTCTTCATTTTATCAACATTATAGAACTGAATACCATAATGACACCTATAATAGCAATGGTACTCTACTACCCGTGTGTCACACGATCGTGCCTAGTAACGACATTTCTCTTTTTGTATATATTATCCTCTGTATCTTCGCTCTTCCCTCGTACTGTCGGCAACTTGCATGAACCTGTCTACCTATTTCTCATTATTAACTGTTAACAGAACCTGTTGCCGGTTGAACAAGAAATAGCATGTTATATTGTGTGACCTTTTTGCCGGAACTAGGGTGTATATATACTTGATGTATCTTTAATAAAATACTCAGTTGCTTTCATCTCACCTTTGAGTCATAACCTACTCATGCCTTGTCACTTACAGTACCGACCCTTATTAAAACTGTAAACACAGCCTGACACCCTATTATATATATATATATATATATATATATATATATATATATATATATATATATATATATATATATATATATATATATATATATATATATATATATATATATATAAAACGGATTTTGAGAGAAGCGAAAAATCTATTTTTAGGTGAGGTAGCCATGTCGTCCTGATGGAAGTTCCTATTAGGTAGCTTTCAAGGGCATATTTGACTACAGTGATATTCCCAGAGAATTTTACCTTAAGGTATCCAGAATTCTAACTCCTGGAGCGAATATCCCTAAATAATCTCACAGGGATATCGCATAATATCAGAGGACGTATTCTTGACACGTCACATAGCTATCTTCGCCCCGAACAGTATTAACGCTTCGAGGGGATATAGTGACAAGAATCTGAAACGAGAAAGAAAAGAGAGCCGCTCATAAGGCATCTCTCCTATTCCGTTTCCAGTGTGTATCTGATGAAGGCGGTAGCACCCTCTTTATTCTTTGTAGCGATATACGAGGTGTTACAGATACTGTACTATAGGGAGGGGTCAACAGGCCCTTTTACAATAAAAGGAAGGGTGGGTCCATCAGGACGACATGGCTACCTCACCCAAAAATATATTTTTCGCTTCGCTCAAAATCCGTTTTTTGGGCTCAGGCCATGTCGTCCTGATGGAAGTT
Source organism: Palaemon carinicauda (assembly GCF_036898095.1). Lineage (NCBI taxonomy): Eukaryota > Metazoa > Arthropoda > Malacostraca > Decapoda > Palaemonidae > Palaemon > Palaemon carinicauda. Next base: position 11,203,495 of record NC_090747.1, read on the forward strand.
TACCAGAGCATTACTGTATGTGTGGATTCTCAATCAGTGCCGTACTCTCAAGAAAGTATTTTCCTGGTCTGTCTAGACCTAGAGACCTATGATGTTACCGTAATACATCATTTCATCTAAGCATGAACTATGTTAGTGCATCCTGCCCCCTACAGGGAAGAGTCGTACTAGACTCTGGAAAAAGTCTCGAGGAGTACATAAAAAATTTATGGATGACAAAATGACAAGCTTGTATAGTGGTCTCGCCCTATACAATATGAATCAAAGTTTGTATAAGAGTCACCAATGTCAGAATGAATTTGTGACACCTTCCCTAATGTGAATACTCTTATAAACTATTGGATAATGGTTGTATCCACGTAGAAACAAATTTTGCCTCTTTGCCACCAACCCGTTAGGGTACCACGTCAAAGTTAGAGTGCGTGGACCTTTGCTTGAATCAGGGAACAGTCTCGAAAGACATACCATGATAAAAATATCCATATTTTAATCTTAATGCTGAGTACATTTCTAATAAAATGAGTGTGGACGAATAAGAACTAGTTTATTAAAATTTAATAAACGTACATATCAGATCAACATTTATAAAATTTATAAAATGTGGATGATATGCGTGAAAGCATAAAGGAAAACAGTCAACAGAAAATATTGTTTCATCTACTAGGAAACAGATTAGCCACTTCAATTGATTTATTAATAATAATGATATAGTCTGTATACTGTTTACATACACTAGCATAAAAACACTTGGCACAAGTGTCCGTATATGCTATAGATTACCGACGTCAATGGAACAATTCGTAAGGACACTTTCGTGGCCTATCGCTCAGCGTCTAGTAACATACAGTGACTACACGCGCACCCTCTTAATTAACCATCTCAAATTAATTACACTGTTCCTCGCAGACTTAAAACAGAAGGTTAAAGAATTCTACCTGCTGCTACCACAGATCTCATAAGTTGCATCACTTTCTTCGCATAGTACATAAAGAACGCCTTGGATGACTACCAGCCGGTGTGCAAACAAGGATGTTCAAAGTCCATATAATTAAGGAAATTTTATGGAAGGGGCAACTTTCATCGGATCATGACTAACGGGTGTACTGTCTGGATCCGTTCTGCGAATAACACGGGTGAATTTCGCCCATAGTTATAAATAACTTTGAACCCAGGGTTTCTCTTCTGGACAGCTGTCCTCCCATAAAGTCTGAAGTTCTATGATTATAGACCTTTAGGCACTCCACTGGACATAGAGATGCATCTTCCTTCAGAGGGCAGATTCTCTAGGGACCCCACCTGTTGGTGGGTAGCTTGTTCCTGGAAAGAAACGTTGGGTCTGGAAATAAATTCAGTTCTACCTCCAAGAACTGAACATGTCCTTCCTCTCTAGAGAGAGCCACTATTTCCTATCTCTGGCCCCCAAAGAGAGTACAAACAGAAATATTACTTAAACTGAAAACCTTCTAAGCCCATTCCTCATTGTTCATTATTTATACACAATGAGGAATCATATCTAATGACCATGCAAAGAGTCTTTGGAAGCGCTGAAGGGCTGGTTCATTAAGAACTTCGTAAAAAAGGTCGACCTGTAAGATATAAGGTATCTGACATGTCAAGGTAGGCTTGAACAACAGAATTGTGTTGGCTGCTAAACCTTGCTCATGAAGGTGAATGAAGAATGATAAATAGGAATCTGTCGGGATTTCTTTTGGTTTCTTCGCCTTGAAAAAGGATAGCTATCTCTTCCCTGAAGCCTCATAATGTTTTCTGGTTTCCTCCAAAAGTCTAAACTGACTTTTAAACACCGAATCTTTTTATCCTCATTAAGGAGAGAAAATCATGAGATGTAGGTTCAATGTTTTCTGTGAAGGAGCGAAGACAGTCGACTTCTGTACTTGCTGAGACAGGGATGTATCCGGTAGCGGTACGAAATTTAGTCGCGGTTTCAATGCCAGAGGGAACCACACGCTATTTGGCCCCTTGTGGGCCACTATTGCTGCTTTCCCTTTGAAGGATCTCAGTTTATCGAAGACCTTCAAAAGGAGGTTGCCTTTCGTCGCAAAGAGGTCTATCTGCAGCTCTTGGACTTGACTCAAGATGAAGGAGAACGATCCTGTGTCAAGGGACCATTCTGACTCTATAGGAGTAAACCTAGATAGAGCGTCCGCTGTCACATTGCTGAACCCTTGAATGTGAACTGCTGACAGGTGCCATTTCTTCCTTTCCGCCGCACGGAATATGGCCAACGTCACTTGGATCTCTTCGTGCGTTTGATGTGTATTTTCTCCAGACTCCTGTTGCATCCTTAAGCTGTGCTCTTAGCACTGGATCTGTTATCGAAGCAAGCTGTAGAGAGCCAGCACTCTCTCCTGTTCGCGTCATGATATCCGTTTGGATTTCAATAGTCTCTCGACAGATCCTGCTATTTATTTCCTCTTCTTACTAAGAACAGAAAGCTGATGTGACTAAAAATTCCAGTGGATTCCCAACCACTGAAATTTTTGAGCTGGAGAAAGACGAGACTTTTTGATGTTGATCTTGAATCCCAGATGTTCCAGGAAATGGATCACAATCTTAGAAGCTTGCATGCATTCTGTCCCGAATGCTGCCCACACTAGCCAGTCGTCCAAGTAGGCTACTGCTTGGACCCTCTTTAGGCGTAATTGATGGACGGCTGCGTTCGCGAGCTTCGTGAAAATCCTAGGGGCTATGTTTAGCCCAAAAGGCATGGCTCTGAAGGCGTAAAGTTGTCTATGTAACTTGAAGCCTAGGTAGGAGGAGAGGTGACGATTAATTGGAACGTGCCAATAAGTGTCAGACAAGTCTATAGAGACAGTATATCCCCTTCTGGGCAGTAGGGTCCTTATGTGCTGAATCGTGAGCATTTTTGAACTTGTAGTTCACTATGAATTTGTTGAGTGGCGACAAGTTTTTCTGAGTCCTTCTTTGGAACACAAAACAGCCTTCCTTGGAATTTTATGGACTTAACCTTCCGGATTACTTTTTTGTCAGAGAGTTCTTGGACATATTCTTCCAGAACGGGGGATGAGTGTTGGAAGAATTCAGGAAATTGAGGTGGAGGACTGCTCCAGCTCCAACTAAGTCCATTTTTAATTAGGCTGTGGGCCCAGGGATCGAAGGTCCAGCGATCCCTAATTAGCTGTAGTCTCCCTCCTACTGGAAGTATCTTACTTCTGCTGTTGTGGATCTGAGGCCCTGACTCCTTGACCTCGTCCTCCCCTGTATCCCCTTCCTCTCAAAGGGTGTCTAGAAGAACCTCTGGCTGTTCCTCTGGCTCTCGAACGAAAGGAAGAAGTCTGCCTTTCGAAGGCTGGGTTAAGAACTGGCAACTACCCCTGTATAGTTCAAAGATATACTATGTTTAACTAATAGGCGGCAGCCTCCTGATTCGCGACTGTGTGCCGGCCGGCAATCGTTGCCCGCGGACAGCTTAAAACACTAATACCCGGCTGCCGGCTGCTAATCGTAGTGGCCAGCAGATTCGGGCTGTGTTTCCACTGCCGGCCGGCAAAGGCAATAAAACCCATGCCCGCCGACAGTAGCCAAGAACCAGAGAACCTCCACCTGCTCGGATGTTGGTTGTTGAACCGGCAGCCGGGTTAGGGGTGCAACACAATAGTCAGAGAAACAGTATGGATGTAAGGTTATAAGGCGGCATTGCCGTATGACCTTCCATCCAGAAAGAGTGAACTTATGGAAGGGGAGAATGTAGCATTCACGCTTCCAAAGAATCCATAGCCTGCCGGGCTCTACCGGCAGACATGGAAGGGAGACCAAGGGAGGTCTGGGGTTCACTCTGCAAAGAAAAAAGGGTCTCTGCCGGCCGACATATAGTGCCAACTGGCAGAGAGTTGAGCCTGTCCTCCATCCTAACCTATACTAAGTACGGAAGTAGGACTGCGGGCAAAAGAAAATAAAACAAAGAGAGGTGGGGAAGGGATAAGGGTCCTATAGACTTCGTTCTAGCAGGAGACACACTCAGCCGTTAGGGAAGCTCATCCTAACAAAGAGTTGTCTATTAGGGAGGAAGACTGGCAATACTTGCTAACCTCCTCCCAACCAGCACAAAGTTAGGTGAAGTTATTTCGCCGGGCAACAGAGAAAACTCGTTATTCAGCCCGAGAAAAACAACACAGGACAGTCTGCTAGGCCACTAGAGGAAGGAATCATCCTTCCAACCTGGACTAGGGAAGCAAAGCTTCCTGTGTCTGCCCCTAACCTAGCAAAGGAGACTCTTTCTCTATGCTAGAAAGAAGCACACCACAGACTAGAAACTCTGATGTTCTGCCCTAACCCAAAAAACCAGTCACTCTGGTTATCAGGTCAGGACAGACATATCCTAGAATAGTTATACCTGAATTATTATACAGATAGAACCACTAGGATTAAGCCGAAGGCTTACAGAGGGAGAGAGGGATTGAACTTAGCCTCCGGAGGAGAAAAGAACAATCGGGGATGTGCGAAAGTATACTACTGTACCTAGAATACTAGACTAGGTAAGATGAGATTCGATTACCTAAATCACCGAAACTCTCTCGTATACAATCTTGGAAAAAAAAACATTCAACCATATGTTACATATATAAAATATTTGCCTATAGCTTCAACAATATAACATTCGGAAAAACTTATATCATGAATGAAAGTACTAGTGCCAGAAGTCTAGGCTACGAAGCCTCACGAAGGGGAAGATCAGTACCTCGACCCGTGTCGAAATCACCAAGCTAAAACTGACGGTATAATATAAGCATTCCTGGCATAGCTAAATAGCTAAATTATTAAAGCCTAACAAACCAGGAACGTCGCTCCAGCTAACTAAATGACCCATAAGAGCGAGCGATAGCATCCAGGATGCCTCCGGTAGGCGACAGCTCTTGTTTTCGTTATTATCACTTATGATTTAATTCAAAACGACAAGAGCTCACATTTATACATAGTAAAGATAATACTCAACTTCCTAGAGGCAGAAGAGGCCGGAGAAGTCATCCAAATGTTGAATTAAATTCAAAATAACAAGAGAACACAAGGGAAAACACCGAGTAGTAACGCTTCACGAAAAGGAATAAAGAGGGCGCTACTGCCTTCATCAGATACACACTTGAAACGGAATAGGAGAGATGCCTTATGAGCGGCTCTCTTTTCATTCTCGTTAATACTGTTCGGGGCGAAGATAGCTATGTGACGTGTCAAAAATACGTCCTCTGATATTATGCGATATCCCTGTGAGATTATTTAGGGACATTCGTTCCAGGAGTTTGAATTCTTGATACCTTAAGGTAAAATTCTCTGGGAATATCACTGTAGTCAAATATACCCTAGAAAGCTACCTAATAGGAACTTCCATCAGGACGACATGGCCTGAGCCCAAATATATATATATATATATATATATATATATATATATATATATATATATATATATATATATATATATATATATATATAAACACAGTCAGCGTCTTTGTTCTTCGGTACTGATATTGAACACTATCAGTGAAAAGTCCTCCGACCAATGCTATGAATACGAGTTTTATATAAAGTAACTTTCACCCACATCTAAATCTTGGATGCATACATGGTCGTGAGGCATAAAAAGTTTTGAAAAACCGGAGGTATATTCACAATAGCATTTATATATGCTGGGCTAGGGAAAACCTTTTTCTTTTTCTTTTTTCTTTTGGGTTGGTAATTTCCAGGTCAATGCTGAAAGAAAATAAAGATATTGTAGTAGCAATGGAAAAGTTTTATTATCATGAAAAACACGGATAGGTTACGTAAGCTTTAATTGCCTGATCATTACCTGTATCATTAATGTAAACTTACATTACTTAATTTCATAGTCATAGATATCATGTTTATTACTTTGCATATTATAACCCGTACTATTATAAACATAATGATTTTCATGATAATCATTGAAAAATATTTAATAGTAAATAGTGTGCATGGGAATTAGATATCTTTCGAGGCTTTTGAAAGAGAGGTTTATGAATAGCCAACACAGTGACTCCAAGATTTCAAACAACAAAATTCCCTCAAAATTAAATCTTTTACCAGTCATACAAAAGAAAAAGAATCATCGTTATCAAGAGGAATTGAAATGCAAATGTCTGGTCGTCTCTGACATATTCAGTTGATTTTTATCTCTCTCTCTCTCTCTCTCTCTCTCTCTCTCTCTCTCTCTCTCTCTCTCTCTCTCTCTCTCTCTCTCTCTCTTAAGCAAGGTTTGGTAAATAGAGCTAAGATATGTTTAGAAAGTGTAATCGAGAATCATGTAAGAAGGATCTTCTCATATAGCCCTTAAGGGCTTGACACCATGTATGAACTTGAAGCTTTTCAGATAGTTACTAGTGGATTTAGTAAGCATAATATTTAGCACTGCTTTAGTAAGAGTTTCGAAAATGGTACCATACACAGAATTACGATTTTAATCATGGTGCAACAGCAGACAGAATCAAGTTATTTTACAATACATTGAGATCCCACACATAAATAACATGAAAAGATCATAAGATGTTTTATGCGAACAAGCATGTCCCCTATAACATATAGGTCTACAGTATATACGTCTAACATCTTCTACCCTTTATTTACATTAGCCTAATTATATATATATATATATATATATATATATATATATATATATATATATATATATATATATATATATATATATATATATATATATATATATTATATATATAAATATATATATATATATATATATATATATATATATATATATATATATATATATATATATATATATATATATATATATATATATGTAAGTGCGTGTGTCTTTGTGTATTTGTCAACATGGTTACTTGTGTCCGTATGTCTTCCTGCATCCATATACAGTATATAATGTATGGGTGTTCACGTTTGTGTGCTCGTGTGAATCTGATTTTTTACCTTTCAGGCTTCCGAGTCGTCTCTGCTTATATCTATGTAAGTTAGCCTAAGCGAAGGTTCTTTCTTTATTCATTTCAAGATTTATGTCTCGTTAAAAGAAAATACCAAATTTAAATCTTGAGTATATAAATACGTTCAGAGCTTGATTTTTTGGTATTCTTTCCAAGTTAATCAACAACGCCCAAAAAAATATCAAGACCATCGTCATTCGATACCGACCGAGTGAAATATACTCTTAGAATTAGTTGATTGAAATGCAATGATAGGAATCATGGTTATATGAAAAAATAATAAATAAAACAAAAATAGAATATGCGATATAGAATAGTTCGCGTCCAATTGCTATCAGGGCTCTTGCAATGAATGTGCAATAGAATCTACTGCATCAGGATTTAATCATTCTAACCAGAGGCCACTTATATACTAGTTGCCTCTCTCTCTCTCTCTCTCTCTCTCTCTCTCTCTCTCTCTCTCTCTCTCTCTCTCTCTCTCTCTCTCTCTCTCTCTAAACGCCGGTGTAAATTTGTGTTCATTTAAAAAAAAAAATCGGTAATTTTTTTATATTACAACATGATACCTTTTTATTAATGGACGACGTAAATAACATTCAATATTTGAGAATCAAATCACCTTTTCCTAAAGTGTCCTAAAGAGTGCTCTCTGAATAATTCATAGAATATCTATATTATTATACTAATTCATAAAAAACGTGAGACAAAAGACCTGAAAAAATACGGCCTAATAGTCAAAGTCAAAGTCAAAGTCAAAAACCTTTATTCCATTATAAAATGGTTCTTCTGTTACATAACAATATAAATTATTTACATAAAAATCACAATAATTGGATTGTAAAAATCTAGGATATATATACATTCAAGTAAAATTTAAAAAAATATTGCTTAAGTTTCTTTATGAATAAATCAGAACTAACATTTATACATTTTCTTATTTCCAGAGGTAGTTTGTTCCAGCAAGCTGGGCCCCTTATTGCCATTGAGCGTGAACCCAAATCCGTTCGATAGCTGTCTACATATAGATTTTCATTCTGTCTGGTTAATGCATTCCTACAATTACCAACTGTAGGAAATGTGTATAGCCAGTTGGGATATTCTTTTCTCAAACTTATAAAAACAAAAACACAAACATCGTACATGCACTTTTCAATTAATTTTATCCACTTTAATTGCTGGAGGGTTGGGGTGATGTGATCGTGTTTTTTTACCCCAATAACGGCTACTCTACCTGCAAAGTTTTGGATTTTTTTAGCTTTTTCCATATGCATATCATTAGTTGACCCCCATACCTTAATACAGTAGTTTATTACACCCAAGACCAGACTGTCCACTATCAAAGCTCGAGTAGTATCATCAAAGTAATCTTTTACTCTACTTAGATATATTAGAATGCCACTAACTTTTCTACTCAGCTCGTCAATGTGATTACTGAATGTCATGTACCTGTCCATGTGTAGACCTAGATTTTTTACATATTAGTTCATCCCTTCAAGCCATCTAAATTTTCTATTTGATCAGGCAAAAGAACTTGTGTGTCATCAGCATATTGAATTAGCAGGCAGTTTGCTATGTATTTAATCATGTCATTAACGTAGACTAAAAATAGAATTGGACCTAGGACAGATCCCTGTGAGACTCCAAATTCAACCTTTTCAATGGAAGAATTTACGTCTCCTAATCTAACTACCTGACTTCTATCCTTCAAGTAATCCTGAAACCAGAACGTATCAATGTAATGTTCCTTAAGAGATTTACACAATTCATCATGGTTGACACTATCAAATGCCTTTGATAGGTCACATAAAATTAATATGGAAACTTTTTTTTTCTATCAATATTTTTATAAATTTCATCTGTTAATTTCATCAAAGCTGTTTCTGTTGATAAACCTTTACGGAATCCATGCTGAGTGTTAGAAATCAAATTATTTTTTTCTAGATGTTCCATTAACTGATTACATACAATCTTTTCTATTACTTTCGATATTACTGGAAGGATAGAAACAGGTCTATAATTACCAGGGTCGTCCTTGTCTCCTTTCTTGTGAAGAGGGTCTACGAGGGGTTGTTTCCAAATAGAAGGGCATTTCCCAGTTACAATCGATGTATTTATGATAACCGTGATATAATATGCAATAACTGTAAGGGAATCTTTTAGAAAACTAGTAGGAATACCATCCGTTCCGTAAGCATTACTATTATTGAAACGCTTAACTGTTAATATTATTGTTTCTACTGTAACTGGTTGCGGTCTAAACAATCTTATATTATTGCCAAAGTTATTTTGAGTGTTTCTAATATCTTCATTTTGGTACTTTTGTAGAATTTCCTGCGTTTTATCATAAGTTATTTTTCCTACATTAGCAAAGTATTGGTTAAATTGAACTGCTCTAGCTTTTGGGTTGTCGTATTCAATCTTTTTATTTGTTTTAGTAGATACAATATTATTCATAATTTTCCCTGTTTCTCTGCGAGATTTACTTTTCATGATCTTGTCTTTGTTATAATAAGCTTTGGCAGTACGCATCTTCGAATTGATGAGTTTTTTCCTTTCCTTATACGAATTGTTCAGATTTTCATCATGTCTATTCTGTTTAAGCCTTTCTTGCATTTTGTCCCTTTCAATCATACTGTTTTTGAGATCATTGTCTATCCAAGGTGCACTGGGTCTCCCTATTTCCTTCGTGGTTATTGGGGCACATTTATCTAAGGCACTATTATATACTTTATTGAAAATTCCTGCTTGAATATCTGTGTCATCAGTATGCATGATTGTATCTAAAATTATTTTCTGGTCTAGCAATGTATTACACAAAAAATCAGCAGAATAATATTTTAAACACCTAGAGGTTACCGTGACTGGTTTACGCTTTGGCTTCTTAATATATATGATAAATGAAATATGTTCATGGTCAGCTATAATACTTGGATTTACCTCAATTTTAATGACACTTTCCGGCTTGTTTGTTATTAACACGTCTAGTAGTGTGGATGAGATGGGGCTAACTCTAGTAGGTTTATTAATCATTTGATTTAATTTGGTAACTCTTAAAATATTATGTATCTTTGCTGAACCTAACATCAAATCATCATTTAGATCACCTATTACATAAATTGATTTATTCTTTAGAGAAACCATTCTCAGACATTCCAAATTATAGTTAAAAGTATCATTTGAAGCATGCGGATGTCTATACAAGCAACCAATGATAACAGAAGGTAGCTTACGAGATTGTACAGAGAGCCAAACCTCTTCTACCCCCTCTACTCTTTGAACATTAAGATTACAAATATTAACATAAAGATCATTTTTTTACATAAATACAACAACCTCCACCTCTTCCTTTGTCACATCTATATATTGTATAATTAGGAAATTCAATGGGTGAATCGACAACATTCGGGGTTAACCAAGTCTCAGTTAAACATAATACATCAATGTATGTTTCTGTTTAAGAGCATTAATTCAATTTCACATATCTTACTAAGGAGAGACTGTACATTCAAATATTCTACACACAAAAGATCGTTTTTTGGATTCACATGATTAGCTATCCCAGTACCAATGTCCGGGACGAGCACTTCTTGTGTGATAACTGCCTCTTGATGGAAGAGGCGGGAAGTCA
>NC_090747.1:11237039-11259539 GCF_036898095.1 Palaemon carinicauda
GGGTCCAGTCTCGGTCTGGTCTCTCAGAACTGGCCTTAGCGGTATGGTTGAGCCTGCCAGGGTGGATAAACTACCCCAGAGCCTTTGCCCAGCCCATCATTGAGACACTCAAGCCCCTCTAATGCAGCAAAGTGCTGGACCAACTGAAACATATGCAGACAAACCAGTGCATTAGATAAGTATGTATTTTTAATATCCATGATCGTTTATGATATTTCATGTGATCTCCAACATTTCTTCTTAAATAGGTAACTCTACATGAATATTAAGAAAGCCTCTCGTGATCTAGCAACGTATCAGATAATTATATAAAAAAAAAACGTAATCATATATACGAATATAGACAAACACACACACACACACACACACATATATATATATATATATATGTATATATATATATATATATATATACTTTTATTAAGTTAAGGTAAAATCAATCGGAAATATATATATATATATATATATACACATATATATATATATATATACATATATATATATATATATATATATTTATGTATACATATATAAGTATATATATTTATATAATCATATATATATATATATATATATAAATATATAAATATATATTTATATACATAGATATATATATATATATATATACATATGTATAAGGGAATAGATATATAAATAAATAAATATATATATATATATATATACATATGTATAAGGGAATAGATATATAAATAAATAAATATATATATATATATATATACATATATATATATATATATACATATATATATATATATATATAAATATATATATATTTATATATATATAAATATATATATACATATATATATATATATATATATCAAATCACTCAGAAATATATGTGTATATATAAATAATATATATATATATATATATATATGTATATATATATATATATATATGTATATATATATATATATATATAGATATATATCTATTATTATATATGCATATATACATATGTATATGGGAATAAATAAATAGATAAATATTTATATATATACCCACACACATATATATATATATATATATATAAATATATATACATATATATATATATATATATATACATATATATATATATATTATATATATATATATATATATAAAATACTAAAAAATATGTGTATATAATATATATACATATATATCTATATATATATATATATATATATAAATATATATATATATATATATATAGATGTATATATGTATATATGCTTATATAAATACATATGTATAAGGAAATAAATGAATGAATATATATATATATATATATATATATGTATAAAAAATAACTCAGAAATATATGTGTATATATATAACATATATATATATAGATATATACATATATATATATATATATATATATGTATAAAAAATAACTCAGAAATATATGTGTATATATATAACATATATATATATATATAGATATATACATATATATATATATATATATGTGTGTATATATATATATATATATATACACATACGTGTGTGTCCGAGTAGGTGAGTGTATATGCGTGTGTGTAAGTACATGTTATATACATGAATATGTTGAATAGCATTCATTCATTATCTCAAGGCTGTGAAGAACCTATAAATAAATATTTACAAATCTTTTTTTTTCATATCATAAATAAATTCCAACAATATCTAATGATCTATATATTGGGAATCAAATAACAGGAATAAATTCACGTTTAAAAGATGAGTAAATTTGAGCAAAATCTTAAAAGGACTTCAATATTGCTTTTATGTAAAAAAAAAATTTATTCTTCATTATTGTTAGATGGGAATTATCGAGGCCTTCCTTCATTAACAAAGAACATATTCTGAATAGAAATAAGTATGAACCATTAGTCCAAGAATTCCTTGATATTCTGGAGAACATTAAAATTTTTATATTTTCAAGCAATATAAATGCTGCTCGCATCAGACGCAGTGATATATAGTAGCAAAAAGGTCTATTGAATATATGGACCCATCTTCGATTCGAAGCTGATCGCGTTCTGGACAGAGTGTTTCTTGCTGTTACTATCTACCGACTATATTACAACAAAAAAACCTCTAATTCACTGATATATATATATATATATATATTTATACACATTCATATATATATATATATATATACGCAGTATATATAAATATATATATATATATATATATATGTATATATATATATGTATATGTATATATATATATATATATAAATATATATATATATATATATGTATATATATACTGCATATATACATGTACATATATTTATATCTACAGTATATATATATATATATATATACATACATACATTTGTTATTTATATATATATATATATATAGCTTAATATATATCTATATATACATATATATATATATATATACATATATACATTTATATATATATATATATGTATATATATATATATATATATATAAATATATATATATATATATATACATATATTTGTGTGTGTTGGTGTTTGTTAGTATATATATATATATATATATATTTGTGTGTGTGTTGGTGTTTGTTAGTATATTTATATGTGTGTATATATACATATATATATATATATATATATATGTGTGTGTGTGTGTGTGTGTGGGTGTGTATATATATATATTAATATTATTATTATTAATATCATTATTATTATTATTATTATTATTATTATTATTACTAGCCAAGCTACAACCCAAGTTGGAAAAGAAAGATGCTATAAGCCCAAAGTCTCCAATTGGGAAAATAGCCCAATGAGGAAAGGAGGTAAGGAAATAAATAAATGATGAATATAAATTAACAATATATCATTCTAAAAACAGTAACAGCGTCAAAACAGATATGTCCTATATAAACTTTTAACAACGTTAAAAACAGAATGTCTATATAACTATAAAAAGACTCATATCAGCCTGGTCAACATAAAAACATGTGCTTCAACTTTGAACTTTTGAAGTTCTACTGATTCAACTACCCGATTAGGGAGATCATTCTACGACTTGGTAACAGCTGGAATAAAACTTTTAGAATACTGTGTAGTACTGAGCCTCATGATGGAAAAGGCCTAACTATTAAAATTATCTGCCTGTCTAGTATTACGAACAAGATAGAATTGTCCAGGGATATCTGAATGTAAAGGCTGGTAAGAGTTATGAAAAATCTTATGCAACATGCATAAAGAACTAATTGAAAGATGGTGCCAAAGTTTATCTTCTGGATCAGGAATAAGAAATTTAATAAACCGTAAGTTTTATGTCCAACAAATTAAGGTGAGAACCAGCAGCTGAGAATCAGACAGGAGAACAATACTCAAAACAAGGTAGAATGAAAGAATTAAAACACTTCTTCAGAATATATTGATCACCGAAAATCTTGTAAGACTTTCTCAAAGGGCCAATTTATTGTGCAATTGAAAAAGACACAGACCTAATGTGTTTCTCAAACGTAAATTTGCTGTCGAGAATCACACCTAAAATTTTAAGAGTCAAAAAAATTTAAAGAAACATTATCAATTCTGAGATTCGGATGTTGAGGCGCCACTGTCCTCGACCTACTTACAACCATACTTTGAGTTTAGTTAGGATTCAACTTCATACCCTATAATTTGCACCATGCACTAATTTTAGCTAAATCTGTATTAAGGGATTCACCAACCGCAGATCTACATTCAAGGGATGGAATTGATGCAAAGAGAGTAGCATCATCTTCATATGCAACAAGCTTTTTTTCTAGGCCAAACCACATGTCATGTGTATATAGTATGAAAAGTAATGGTCCAAGAACACTACCCTGTGGAACACCGGATATCACATTCCGATACTCATAAAGGTACCCATCAACAACAACTCTTTGAGATCTCTTACTTAAAAAATCAATAATAATGCTAAGAAATGACCCACCCACTTCCAACTGTTTGAGTTTGAAAACAAGGGCTCCATGATTAACACGGTCAAGGGCAGCACTAAAATCAAGGCCAATCATATGAACTTCCTGACCAAAATCAAAGGATTTCTATACAGTATTGGAAATTGTAAGTAGGGCATCACATGCTCCAAGGCCTTCACGAAAACCAAATTGCAAACTAGGGAGTAGAGGATTACCTTCAGCAAACCTATTAAAACGTTTATTATTATTATTATTATTACTAGCCAAGCTACAACCCTAGTTGGAAAAGCAAGATGCTATAAGCTCAAGGGCGCCAATAGGGAAAACTAGCTCAGTGAGCAAAGGAAATAAGGAAATAAATAAATGATGAGAATAAATTAACATTATAAATCACTCTAAAAACAGTAACAACGTCAAAACAGATATGTCCTATATAAACTATTAACGTCAAAAACAGATATGTCATATATAAACTATAAAAATACTCACGTCAGCCTGGTCAACATGAAAACATTTGCTCCAACTTTGAACTTTAGAAGTTCTACTGATTCAACAACCCGATTAGGAAGATCATTCCACAACTTGGTAAAAGTTAATCAAGTTCCCGATATTTGGAAAATAAACAAAAGCACTCGAAGTGTAAACAACGTAAAACTGGCACGTATACATACTTCAGTGTTCCATTACCACGTGGGTGACTTAAAGATATATGTTTGCCAGATGTATGAAGATAACGAAAAAATATGGAAAAATTGCTGTATTCATGCAAAATCAATGTCCAAGATGAACTACATAGTCTGCATTAGCATACGTTGCAGTTAGGATGACGTAACCATCTAAAAACCACTATACCTTCTTTATGTATAAGAATTATTATCAGAAACTTCTTGAGGCCACATACGACATCTTTGGGCATAGATAGAAGTAATATGACAAATTCGTAGAAAATTTTATTTTTCCTATCGATACAAACCTTGGCTATTCACATGGGGCAATTACCCCGGCGACAGCCGACGACGAGCCACAAAGTTTTAACGAGGGTCCCCCACCCCACCGCCAGTCAGCGGGGGGCAGGGATGGGCATCCAGCAACCCCCCCCCCCCCACACACACACAAACACACATCGGTGATTGATTCACCTTACTTAGAGGTAGGACTTATCTTGGGGGACAGGGCTGGCGGGCAAATAACTGTAAATAGCTAAGGTTTGTATCTTTAGGTTAAATACAAATTATCTACGAATTTGTCATTTGTTCCGTAACTGAATACAAACCACGCTATTTACATGGGGTGACTTAACCCTTAGGAAGGGAGGTAAGTCCCCTGCTATACTGGCTTTGGCTTGCCCGGGGGCCCCGAACCCGAGTTCATAAAGCAACTCAAGGGTTGGGGCCCCTGCGCCTCGCAGACAGCTGAGGGGCTGCTGCGGCCTACGTAAGTCGTGTGTGAAGGTGAGCAGTGACATGTCCTAGGAAGTTTTGCCAAAAGACGTTCAAAAACTTTAGATAATTTGGGAGTTATCGAAATTGAGTGGTAATCAGTGGAACTTGTGCTACCACAAACACACTATATATATATATATATATATATATATACAGATGCTCCCCTACTTACGAACATTCGAGTTACGAACAACGGTACATACGAACACAAATTGAAGGAAGTCCAAACATGTTCGTAAACATCCGTAGATTTCATTTCAAGTTAAATTCTCTCTCTCTCTCTCTCTCTCTCTCTCTCTCTCTCTCCGTATTTTGATTTTTAATGCAGTTAAATCTTCACATTTCTTTGAAAATTATTAAAAAAAAATTTATATCCTTATTCGATGTTTCAATTAAGGGAATAGTAACGGATCGGAAGAAAACCACTTGATTTGCCTCTCGCCTTCCGTCAGAAGAAATATAACGTCATCAGACTTTTGGCATTTTTTTTTTTATTTCTTAACATATTAGAAATATCTTCAAGATTAATATTACATCAGCGCCAATATGTTACAGAAAATCAGTTTCCCTACAGTTCTTATTATTAGGTATCATGCGAAATCATTGTAGCTCTTTCTGTGTGTGTGTGTGTGCTCGCTCTGTCAATCGCATACGGGTAGTTAATTCTAAAGCTTCATACAGTATTCAATTTTTCGTTCAATATTAAGCCTTCATATTTCATTAGACATTATTGTGTTTAATTGTGGTTTATTAAAGCACGTTCATATTTTTTTTTTTAATTTCTTGAGCATTTCAATAATCAACAATTACTTTTGATTTACTTTTGGTTGGGAGATCAGCTGATCTCAAGGTGACGCTGCAGTATTACGATTATGCGCACATATAGTACGAATAACACTGATTTATATAATTTTCTTGATATTCGAAATCTCTTCATAGTGAATATTACAACAGCGCTAATATATTATAGGGTATCACATTTTCCATACAGTTCGTTGATAGACCTTATTATTAGTTATAAACGGAATACGCAACCCCCACCTCTCTCTCTCTCTCTCTCTCTCTCTCTCTCTCTCTCTCTCCGTATTTTGATTTTTAATGCAGTTAAGTCTTCATATTTCTTTGAAAATATTAAAAAATTCTTTATATCCTTATTCGATGTTTCGATTATGGGAATAGTAACGGATCGGAAGAAAATCACTTGATTTGCCTCTCGCCTTCCGCCAGAAGAAATATAACATCAGACTTTTTTTTTTCTTAACTTTACGGTAAGTTGTAGGCTACTAATCTCATAACTAATGATACAGACCACTAAAACACTTGATATCGTTACTCGGTGTTTCGATTATGAGAATTCTGTAATAAGATTACTCGGCAACATAATGAAAGGAAATCATTCGGTTTGTCAGCGCTCTTCCGCCAAATACACGTCACAAGATACGTGACGTATACTCTACAAAGAATGATTCCGTCGGTCAAAATTGAAATAAAACAATTCAGTAAACTAACCTACCTCTCTCTCTCTCTCTCTCTCTCTCTCTCTCTCTCTCTCTCTCTAACATACGTAGTACAGTACTGTACGTATTCTCTCCATTTTATTAAGTGTTTTTTTCAGTACAAACCAATACAGGTTACTTATACAAGCCTTAAACATACTTAAACATACTTATATAAACCTTCAATATACTTATACAGTACTGTATATGC
Source organism: Palaemon carinicauda (assembly GCF_036898095.1). Classification (NCBI taxonomy): domain Eukaryota; kingdom Metazoa; phylum Arthropoda; class Malacostraca; order Decapoda; family Palaemonidae; genus Palaemon; species Palaemon carinicauda. The sequence continues at coordinate 11,244,101 of NC_090747.1, forward strand.
CTTAAACATAAATTATAATACAAAATATGGCACTGAAGCAACTTACGAACAGTTTGAACTTACGAACGATCGTTCGGAACGTAACTCGTTCGTAAGTTGGGGAGCGTCTGTATATATATATATAGAGGAGTAACATTGCCAATTCTCCAGAAAGTGCTAAAAGCTTCTCTTCTTGCTAACTTGCATAAAATAACAGATAATTTTGGATCTAAGATATCTGCTGTCTTTATAAAAACCAAGGAAAAATACCATTTGGGTCAACACCTCCATAAGCATCAAGGCCCATCATCAGAGCTTTAATCTCAAGAGATCAAAACGCTAATCTAGTTAGTTTAGCCGCAGGAGAACATGAATAAAGAAGTTCAAGTCTTACATTACTCTATTTACCGCCAAAAGGGTTGCCTTTCCCTTTGGACAGTGAGTGACTAAGCCATCTGGTTTAGGCAAAGGAGAAAATGTTGCATATACACAAAAGGGTGCATATTCAATGGTAGAACACCATTTATGTTCCTGAGTTTTACAAGAAAGGGTTTCTTTTAACCCTGGAATGGTGCGGCGGGTCGTCCGCGACCCCGAGCGTCTTAACAAAAGAGGTTTTTCTCACGTGACTCACCCCCGTGACTGAATTTGTGGGTTATCAACCTGCAGTCGGTGTCTCGCCTACACGCTCTAGTAGTGTCCAGATGTGCATTGCTGTAGCTGTACTCCTTCCCAGATTTCTGAGACGCGTCGGGGTCGAGCGCGACTGAGTTTACCCTTCTAAGGTAAGTTGCATAATTATCAAAGTTATTACGTATTATGAAATTGTCGTAGAATGGTGCAACTTGTATAGGTTATCAGTTGTGGAAAGTCTTGGTGGATGGTTTGGCTACCATGTACATGATTTTTTTTTTTAGTTGAAATGTCTTTCATCACCACGAGGACCATTTTACCGCGAGTGCCCCTTTTTCAGTTTTTTTCATTTTTTGGCCAAGTCATTTTTCCGTAAGAAATTGCCAAATAGTGTCACAAAACTTTAGCTTTTTTAGTGTTGGAAAGTGTGTCTAGATGATCTGGCTACCCATGCGTGACTTTGTTTTTGTCAGATACGCCGTAGATATTGGTATGTGGGGTATTTTCCTGCGGTTGCCAATTTCTGTTTTTTTTTCAATATTTGTAAAAATTTACTACGTAGTAAGGAATTGCCATATATTATTGATTTTTTTTCATGTTTATTTGTTAGAAAGTGTGCCATGATGGTTGGGCTAACACGTGCATGTCTTTTTTTTTATCTGAGATGTCGTATATTAGAATGTTGGCCATTTTTCATCGAGTTTCCCTTTTTACCGTAAGGAATTGGCAAGTAGTGTCGCAAAACTTATATTTTTATAGTGTTGGAAAGTGTTTCTAGATGATCTGGCTACCCATGCCTATCTTTATTTTTAGCCAGATATGGCGTATATATAGGTATGTGTTCGATTTTCCTGTGATTGCCATTATTTCGTTTTTTCCCATTTCTTTCAAAATTACTACGTACTAAGGAACTATCACCGAGTAATGATTCATTTAGATGTTTATTTGTCGGAAAATGTGCCTTGATGGTTTGCCTAGCACGTGGCTGAAATTTTTTTTTCTGAAATGCCCACCATTAGCACGTTGCCATTTTTCATCGAGTGTCCCTTTTTATTTGTTTTGCCTTTTTTTGCTTAGTCATGTTACCGTAAGGACTTGGCAAGTAGTGTCGCAAAACTTATATTTTTATAGTGTTGGAAAGTGTTTCTAGATGATCTGGCTACCCATGCCTATCTTTTTTTTTTAGCCAGATATGGCGTATATATAGGTATGTGTTCGATTTTCCTTTGATTGCCATATTTTCGTTTTTTCCCATTTCTTTCAAAATTACTACGTACTAAGGAACTATCACAGAGTAATGATTCATTTAGATGTTTATTTGTCGGAAAATGTGCCTTGATGGTTTGCCTAGCACGTGGCTGAATTTTTTTTCTTTCTGAAATGCCCACCATTAGCACGTTGCCATTTTTCATCGAGTGCTCCTTTTTATTTGTTTTGCATTTTTTTTGCTTAGTCATGTTACCGTAAGGAATTGGCAAGTAGTGTCGCAAAACTTATATTTTTATAGTGTTGGAAAGTGTTTCTAGATGATCTGGCTACCCATGCCTATCTTTATTTTTAGCCAGATATGGCGTATATTTAAGTATGTGTTCGATTTTCCTGCGATTGCCACTTTTTCGTTTTTTTCCCATTTCTTTCAAAATTACTACGTACTAAGGAACTATCACAGAGTAATGATTCATTTAGATGTTTATTTGTTGGAAAATTTTGTTTACTTCTTTTTTGAATGAATATCATCAAATTTTTTTAGTTAAAATATTATATTGTTTTACAATTTTTTTTCGATTTTATTTCCCTTCAAAAAAATTTTTTTGGGTCAGAATTCTAATTTTATAGTCGTAAAATAAGCAATAATCATCCAGCAACCCACCATACAATTTTTATGCATATCCAAGAATAATTAGATTAGCAAATAACACCTTGAAATTGACATACCCTTCCTACATTTCAGGTGGCAGATTAGGGAGTCTGAGTCAGTGTGGTTGGCGGCCATTTTTGAGGACATATCCGAAGCGTAAGTTGCCCTATCTATATATATTCTTGTTCCCTATAGAATTTGTGATATTTTGGTATATTTTTACCTGCATAAATATCATATTATATATTAAATATATGTATTTTTTTACGAAATTTCTAAGTACTCAAAAAATTACCTTTAGATATGGCCCCTGATATAAATGTAATTTACAAAATATTGAAGATTTTTTTACATATTTCTATTTTAGGATAACATATGTTTATTCCCTAAAAAAAATTAGCCAATTCCTATTTCATTTGGGTACCCACAAAAATTCATGAAATTTGGACACATTTTTTTTGGCCAAAAAAAGTTACCCTTTTTTTTCTCATTTCAGATCTTCACCTCAATGGGTCTGACTTCATCCAAAATACATCAAGATGTGTCCTAAACATTCAAGAATCAATTCCTAAAAGGATTCGTGTATATATGTATAAATTTTTTTTATGAATATCTATGTAAGGTCTTTATTTTTTTCTACTTAATTTTTTAAAATATTTATAATAAATAGTTTTTCTGCAGATGAGTAGTATTTATCTTTACAGTAGTTTTAAGCATTCATTGAATTTTTTGGGGGGCAAAAAAAAAAAGGAGGTTACTGCAAAAACAGATTTTTCAAGAATTTTTTTTTGGCGTCAGGGTCGCGCGCGACCGAGTATACCCTTAAAGGGGTGTCCGAGGAGTGTACCTATCCAGGGTTAAAGTTAAATTGTATATATATATATATATATATATACATCTACAGCCTCCTGGTAGATCCCACATAGGTCCTAGAGTTACACTCTGGGCAATTATATTCATATACAACGCCAAAGTACATATAAGGACTCAATCGATCTTTGAAGTGGAAAAGCGAGCCAATTGTAAAAGAGTTCTTAGGGATGAGTTTAAATCTCACAGCTGGGAAGTGTAAACTTTCTCTTAAGAAAATCTTGATGAAGTGAAAGAAAATTCGCTTAGAATTCTAGTTTCGGTACTATAAGTGTTTGTGGAATCTGAGCCATCTTCTCATTCAATAATCTATTAAGTAGTTTACAATATATTTTGGTGGGAAAGCAGATTTTTCTTAAAATATTCACATAGAAAAATAATTTCACAACGGAAGGATTCCCAGCTAGATGTTAAAATAAATGCTCTGTGGTGAAAAGTAGAAATAGAATTAGTTTTAAAATTATAAAAGCAAGAGCTATAAAACCTCAAACCTAATCCAATTAGTCTTTTTTTTTCTAAAAATCATGGTACTAAAATCTTTATTTCTAGAGACCAACACATCTAAAAAGGGGAGTTTATTACCTTCCTCCTTTTCTAAGGTGAGCGTTTTGTTTTCGTGTTGTGAGTTAGCAAAGTCAGGGAAGAAGTCAGCGCCGAACTCGTCTTTGAATAGAGCGTAGGTGTCATCAACATATTAAACATAAAACAGGGGATGATATCTTAATGGTGTATTTTTCAGCATGATCTCCTCCAGGGAGCACATGATAATATTAGCAAAGGTGGGTCCCAAGGGGTAACCCATCGCCATCCCATCAAGTTTTTTATACAAATTACCATGAAAAACGAAGGAGGGGTCCAGCACCACCAGTTCCAAAATTTTTTTTTAAAAGATGTGCGAATGAAATCATAAAAATTGGTATTAAGTTCAAAAAAATAGTTTGTTCAAAATAATATCGACAGTTTCTTGCACAGGTACAATAGTGAATAAGGACTCAACATCAAGACTCGTCATGAAAAGATCTGAAATAAAAAAAAAAAATAGTTTTTGCTTGGATTCGCTATTCAAATGTCATTGTTCTACGAACGACAGAGTCCAATCAAATTTAGGGATAGGTAATTTTTTTTTTATTACAAGGAATATAACAATAACTATCCTCTAATAATGTTATTATCAAGTAGGGGGCTTCTAATACAATAGTTACCGAATGCTTTTGATTGGTTATGTTTGTACTAAAAAAGTAACTTTATCTGCGATCAGCTAAAATCTATTTGTTGTCAACTTTTTGTATAGGTAGTTAATTCTAACACATACGAGATTAAATAATCTAAAAAAAAAAACATTAGAAAAATTATACATACTGTATAGTCATGAACGGATATAATGAAGTAATAGTTGTTGGTGAAAGAGGTTGCTCTGGGGAGTAAAGCTATATTAGTCAGAGCCACCAGGACTAGGTTTATTTGGCGTGAGTGATCAGAATAAAATCTCCTACCATCCCTAATCCAATTTTAATAGCGTAGTGATTAAAAGGGACAAAACCCCAAATATGAATAAAGACACACATGAGGTCTTTGACTGAAAGTGGACTAGAAATGTCTGCATATTTTTTAATTGTTCGTTCATACATGATTATGTGTGTGTTTACACACACACACACACATATATATATATATATATATATATTTCTCTAAACTACAACCCTAGTTGGAAAAGCAGGATACTATAAGCCTAGGAGCTCCAACAGGAAAAATAGCCCAGCGAGGAAAGGAAAAAAAGAAAAAGAAAATATTTCAAGAAGAGTAACAAACTATATAAACTATATAAACTAAAAAAATAGGAAGAGAAATAATATAGAATAATGTGCCAGAGTGTAATCTCAGGCAAGAGAACTCTAACCCAAGACAGTGGAGGACCATGGTACAGAAGCTATGGCAATACCAAAGACTAGAGATCAATGGTTTGATTTTGGAGTGCCCTTTTCCTAGAAGATCTGCTTACCATAGCTGAAGAATCTCTTCTACCCTTAGTATGAGAGAAGTGGCCACTGAACAATTACAGTGCAGTAGTTAACCCCTGGGGTGAAGAAGAATTTTTTGGTAATCTCTGTGTGGTCAAGTGTATGAAGACAAAGAAGAATATGTAAAGAATAGGCCAGACTATTCGGTGTATTTATAGGCAAAGGGCAAATTGACCGTAACCAGAGAGAAGGATCTAATGTAATACAGTCTGGCCAGTCAAAAGACGCCCCAACTCTCTAGTGATAGTATCTCAACTTTTGACTGGTGGCGTGGCCAACATAATATATATATATATATATATATATATATTTATATATATATATATATATATATATATAATCTGGGGACTTTTAACAGTAGTGAAAATTGTAAGAATGGCAACTGATTTATCTACACCATCAAGTGCAGATTTAAGGGCAGTATATCACTTTTGGTACTGGGCTGTACCAGAAACGGTCTCTCTCTCTCTCTCTCTCTCTCTCTCTCTCTATCTCTCTCTCTCTCTCTCTCTCTCTCTCTCTCTCCTCTCTCTCTCTCTCTCTCTCTCTCTATATATATATATATATATATATATTTATATATATGGGTGTGTATATATATATATATATATATACAAACACACGCACACACACAAATATATATATATATATATATATATGTATGTATATATGTATATATGTATATATATATACATATATATATATATATATATCTATATATATATACATATATATATATATATATATATCTACCTCTATATAAATATATATATATATATATATATAAATATATATATATATATTTATATAGAGATAGATATATATATATATATATATATATACATATATATATATATACATATATATATATATATATACATATATATAGATATATAGATATATAGATAGATAGATAGATATGTATATATATATATATATATATATACATATGTGTGTGTGTATATATAAATTAGCTTTGGTAGTAAATGATATCAATATATCATTTAAAACTGTAAGAACAAATATAAAATAACAATATTTTATGCAAAATCACGTTGCCTTCAGTAAGAGATGTCTTTATAGGAAGGCAGTCATTCGGGAAAACTGTTCTGGTATTATGCTCCACTGCACACAGAAGTGACAAATTTCCTTTTACTAAAGAAGCTTTCCACTCTTACAACCTTTGACCTTCCTGTAGTTTATGTTTGTCTGTTCCTCTCTCTTTATGTAATTATAGTAATTCTTTCAAGAAATTTGGATTTTTCCTCTGTTGAAAGAGATAGAATGATAACCTGTATTTGTTATTCTGAACCAGACGGGTTTCATACACGCAGATACACTTAAACTGTTTTGATTTTTAATATTATCACTTGCTCTTCCTGTGTGCGTTTTTGAGGAAGCCAATAGAGATGCAGAATTGTTAAAAAGAACGCCTTCTATGGATATGACCACTGTCCTCTGTAATTAACTCTGCCCATACATGGGTCTATAAACTTCAAGAAGAGATGGTCCAAGAGAGATAGGATAGGACATAAGACAAGAGGCAAATGAGATCCAAGTCATAACAAGATAAGAAACAGAGAAGACCAGAAGTCTGATAGAACCAGATTATAACCTTCCCTTCAGACAACAAAAGACTCTCTCCAAAATCATGTTACGTCCGAGAAGAGACAAATTGAAGCAGCCAGCCTTTCCTGCTTTTGACGAGAAGTAGCCAACACTGCCTGCAGCCTTCCTTAGAGAAGACTTCTTATGTCCCGTCTTCATGCCAACCTTTTTGTGACATCTTCAAATCCGGTCACCCTGCCAGTTTCATCTGAACTTCAGCCGCCCGTCTGCAACCTTCCCAAGCCTGAAGTCCGCGTACCAGTATCGTCTCAGCAGCTGCAGAAAACTACTCCTTAAGTATTTCTACCTTACTGAATGTTCCCCTTTTTCTGTTGATGTTTTGATCAATTTGATATGTCAGTTAAAGTAACCAAAGAAGTAACGTTAATTTTCTTTATAAGTTTGTGAATAAATGTGTTGTGTTTTATTCGTGAGTTTCTTTTTATATTAATTTCCCATATTTGATCGGTTCTTGTTGGAAACATTTATTTTGATTATTAAAAGAACCTGTAACTATTTTGAGATCCTAACACCATGCAACATACCACAGATGTCTCTCCTCGTCAAGTGATAATACTTTGTGCCCTTTGGGTTTAGCACCTACCTGAACCTATATGTGTTACCACCCCTGATGTTAATATTTCGTTCATGAGATTCGTGATGACCAAAGTCAATGCCCCAATGGACAGCCACTTCACCACCATTACGACTTTCATCAACGCCTCCACTCTTGAAGAAGTTAACAATTAATTAGCGTTTGAGAAAAGCTGAATCGAACACGGTGTGACATGACATCCACCCTATGACGAGAAGCGGAAAAACAGTCCATCACCTACTAATCCCTTATTCCACAAACAATTACCTCTATATCTGGTTTCTAATGCCCATTTGCAACAGTTATGCTATTACCTCTCCAGATTCAGGGGTGCTGAGAAGATATGTTCAAAAGGTTGTCAGCAGCCAAAAAAAGTGTCAGTAGGCTATCGGTTTTGGAAGTAGCCTCCCTTGTCACACATCATTTCTTTATAGATGATACAAATATGGGCATATGATCTTTGAAAGACACACGTGCTTACTGTTCTCTTCTACCTAGGCCACTAACCAGGAAAGGACGGAGTTGGTCTAAATTAGTCGACCTCCACCAAGTAGCTGCCAACGGATCGGCGATTACCACACATGGTTAAGTCTTACATTATCGGTTGCAAGCGTAAAATGTCACTGGAAGTTTCTCGTGTCTGACGTCAGATTTCCATTACTCGGCGCTGATTTCCTCTCACATTATCACATCATGGTCGATGTTGCTCCTCGAAGGCAAGTCAACGCAGACTCTTACTCATCCACAACTCGCCAACCCAACCCCTACTCTCTCACTCTCAACCTCATAGCTCACATGGGTGACTACGCTCACCTCCAGACGTCATACCCGGAAGTCTTCCATCCAAAACTTCACCAAACACCCATGGTTCCCGCCAAACACGGTATTTTTCACCAGTTTTTACTAGATTCAGACGCCTGGCCTCGGATCCTTTGCCAGCCACCAAAACAATGTTTGCTGAAATTGACGATATCTACCTTTTTCAAAGGGCCTCAAGCCAATGGTCGTCACCCATAAACATTGCCATGGAGAAATATGGTTACCTTTGTCTGTGTGGTGAATACAGATATTTCAACATGCAGACAGAACCGGATCACTACCTCCTTCCAAACATGGCCAATGTGACCTCACTCTTTCACAAAGTGAAGGTTTTCTCCATGCTCTAGCTCCTGAACCCAGAACACATCCACAAGACCACTCTTATCCCCCTACCCCTCTTCAGTCCACACAGTTTTAATTATTCATGTTTTGGCTTACATAATTCTGTGGCCACATTTCAACGACTCATGAATGGCTTGTTAGGGGATCTCTTCTTCAGTGTATGTTACGCTCACAACTCAATTGTGGACACCCCTTTAAGGGTATACTCGGACGCGCGCGACCCCGACGCCAGAAAAAATTCTTGAAAAATCAGTTTTTGCAGTAACCTCCTTTTTTCTTTTGCCAAAAAAAACTTCAAAGAATGCTTAAAACAACTGTAAAGATAAATACTACTCATCTGCAGAAAAACTATTTATTATAAATATTTTAAAAATTAAGTAGAAAAAAAGACCTTACATAAAAATTCATAAAAAAAAGTTTATACATATATACACAAATCCTTTTAGGAATTGATTTTTTATTGTTTAGGACACATCTTGATGTATTTTGGATGAAGTCAGACCCATGGAGGTGAAGATCTGAAATGGAAAAAAAAGGGTAACTTTTTTTGGCCAAAAAAATTTGTCCAAATTACATGAATTTTTTTGGGTACCCAAATGAAATAGGAAGTGGCTAATTTATTAGGGAATAAACATATCTTATCCTAAAATAGAAATATGTAAAATAATCTTCATTATTTTGTAAATCACATTTATATCAGGGGCCATATCTAAAGGTATTTTTTTGAGTACTTAGAAATTTCGTAAAAAAATACATATATTTAATATATAATATGATATTTATGCAGGTAAAAATATACCAAAATATCACAAATTCTATAGGGAACAAGAATATATAGAGATAGGGCAACTTACGCTTCGGATATGTCCACAAAATGGCCGCCAACCACACTGACTCAGACTCCCTAATCTGCCACTTGAAAAGTAGGAAGGGTATGTCAATTTCAAGGTGTTATTTACTAATCTAATTATTCTTGGATATGCATAAAAATTGTATGGTGGGTTGCTGGATAATTGTCGATTATTTTACGACTATAAAATTAAAATTCTGACCCAAAAAAAATTTTTTGAAGGGGAATAAAATCGAGAAAAAAAATATAAAACAATATAATATTTTAGCTAAACAAATTTGATGATATTCAATCAAAAAAGAAGTAAACAAAAATTTCCGACAAATAAACATCTAGATGAATCATTACTCTGTGATAGTTCCTTAGTACGTAGTAATTTTGAGAGAAATGGGAAAAAACGAAAAAGTGGCAATCGCAGGAAAATCGAACACATACCTAAATATACGCCATATCTGGCTAAAAAAAAGATAGGCATGGGTAGCCAGATCATCTAGAAACACTTTCCAACACTATAAAAATACAAGTTTTGCGACACTACTTGCCAATTCCTTACGGTAACATGACTAAGCAAAAAAATGCAAAACAAATAAAAAGGGGCACTCGCAGAAAAATGGCCAACATTATAATATACGGCATTTCAGAAAAAAAAAAATTTCAGCCACGTACAAGGCAAACCATCAAGGCACATTTTCCGACAAATAAACATCTAAATGAATCATTAATCTGTGATAGTTCCTTAGTACGTAGTAATTTTCAAAAAAAATGGGAAAAAACGGAAATATGGCAATCACCGGAAAATCGAACACATACCTATATATACGCCATATCTGGCTAAAAAAAAAGATAGGCATGGGTAGCCAGATCATCTAGAAACACTTTCCAACAATATAAAATTATAAGTTTTGCGACACTACTTGCCAATTCCTTACGGTAACATGACTAAGCAAAAAAATGCAAAACAAATAAAAAGGGTCACTCGCGGAAAAATGGCCATTTTAATATAGGGCATTTCAGAAAAAAAAAATTTCAGCCACGTGCTAGGCGAACCATCAAGGCACATTTTCCGACAAATAAACATATAATGAATCATTACTCTGTGATAGTTCCTTAGTACGTAGTAATTTTGAAAGAAATGGGAAAAAACAAAAAAATAGCAATCACAGGAAAATCGAACACATACCTATATATCTGGCTAAAAAAAAAGATAGGCATGGGTAGCCAGATCATCTAGAAACACTTTCCAACACGATAAAAATATAAGTTTTGCGACACTTCTTGCCAATTCCTTACGGTAACATGACTAAGTAAAAAAATGAAAACAATTAAAAAGGGGCACTCGCGGAAAAATGGCCAACATTTTATTATACGCATTTCAGAAGAAAAAAATTTCAGCCACGTGCTAGGCAAACCATCAAGGCACATTTTCCGACAAATTAACATCTAAATGAATCATTACTCTGTGATAGTTCCTTAATACGTAGTAATTTTGAAAGAAATGGGAAAAAACGAAAAAATGGCAATCACAGGAAAATCGAACACATACCTATATATACGCTATATCTGGCTAAAAAAAAGATAGGCATGGGTAGCCAGATCATCTAGAAACACTTTCCAACACTATAAAAATATAAGTTTTGCGACACTACTTGCCAATTCCTTACGGTAACATGACTAAGCAAAAAAATGCAAAACAAATAAAAAGGGGCACTCGCGGAAAAATGCCCAACATTCTAATATACGGCATCTCAGATAAAAAAAAAGACATGCACGTGTTAGCCCAACCATCAAGGCACACTTTTTAACACATAAACATGAAAAAAAAATCAATAATATACGGCAATTCCTTACTACGTAGTAAATTTTTACAAATATTGAAAAAAAACAGAAATTGGCAACCGCAGTTAAATACCCCATATACCAATAACTACGTCGTATCTGACAAAAACAAAGTCACGCATGGGTAGCCAGATCATCTAGACACTTTCCAACACTAAAAAAGCAAAAGTTTTACAACACTATTTGGCAATATCTTACGGAAAAATGACTTGGCAAAAAAATGAAAAAAAATGAAAAAGGGGCACTCGCGGTAAAATGGTCCTCGTGGTGATGAACGATATTTTAACTAAAAAAAAATCATGCACATGGTAGCCAAACAATCCACCAAGAGTTTCCACAACTGATAACCTATACAAGTTGCACCATTCTACGACAATTTCATAATACGTAATAGCTTTGATAATTATGCAAATTACCTTAGAAGGGTAAACTCGGTCGCGCTCGACCCCGACGCGTCTCAGAAATCGGGGAAGGAGTACAGCTACAGCAATGCACATCTGGACACTACTAGAGCGTGTAGGCGAGACACCTACTGCAGGTTGATCACCCACAAATTCAGTCACGGGGGTGAGTCACGTGAGAAAAACCTCTTTTTTTTTGACGCTCGGGGTGGCGGACGACCCACCGTACCGTTCCAGGGTTAAAGAGGAGCACCTACTTCTTCTATGCCTCATGATCGACTGCCTACAAAAGAAGAGGCTTGTAGACCTGTACGACACGTGTTCCTTTGGCACCCACTAATTTTAATACTTAGGGCACCCCTTCCCTGAAAAGCTAGCAGCTGGTCAGAACTTTCCCATGCCCTAGACAGTCAAAACACTGCAAGAATTTTTGGGCTTGATAAACTATTATTACCGTTTCCTTTCAGCCATCGCCAGTAATCTTGCTCCCCTCTACGCCTCTCTCAATGGCAAGCCAATGCTCCTAGAGTGGGGTCCCATTCATGATTTGGCCTTCAGCAACACAAAGAAGGTCCTATTAACTGATATTGCTCTCAATTCTCCGGTGCCATATGTACCTTTCTTTCTTTCCACGAATGCCAGAAACGTCGCTATTGGTGCAGTACTTGAGCAAGTGGTCAACGGCTCGCCTCACCCATTGGCCTTCTTCATTAGACAACTATCCAAGGAAAAATCCAGCTAGTCTACCCTCAACCGTGAATTGCTGGTGGTGCATTTTTACCACTTCCTGGAAGGTTATATCTAGAATACAAAGAATGTAGGACATCCTACATATTCTTCCGTTGGGAAGACATTCCTTACCGACTCAAAGACCCCGCTTCTCTGTTCTGTCAGTACTTTTAGACCTACACTGGATATTTGCCCCCCTGCACTGACAATGTTTCATTTCACTCATGGCCTTTCACATCCCTCGTGTTGATCTAATGCACAACTACTGAAGACAACATTCATTTAGAACAGCATTACAAAAATTCTCAGGATTGCTTCTACGCCTCTACTACATACCAAACTTCTAAAGTACATCAGCACATGGATTCAGGCGTTTTGCCCACATTCACGTCAATGCCATCCCCATGGAAACTGCAACGCCCACCTCTTTTAAGTCTACTTTACTCTCAGGGTGAATAGAAAGATTTGGTATCTCTGAGCATATTATTTCTGACAGGTGTACTACTTTTACATCTCAATTGTGAACATCATTAGCAAATTTCCTTGGAATCACTCCATATAACAACCACATACAATACGGATGCCAACAAAATGGTTGAATGTCTTCATGGCACCCTCAAAGCAGCTTTGATGTCCCACTGTAAGGACCCAAACTAGTTTACCTAGCTTCCCTGGGTCCTCCTGCAGTTAAGGACCACTCCTAAATCTGTCTTGAATTTCTCGGCAGTTGAAATGTTATATGGCACCCCATTAGTTGTCCCTGCAAACTTTTCCCCACGTGCAACCTTCTCCAACAATCTCCCGCGCCTACGTCACGTTGTGGGAAAATTTAATCCGAGTCACCAGACATACAAGCCTCTAAGCTAAGTAACACTTATTGAGAGATTTGCACGTGGCGTTGTACGTTTTAATACACAGCAAACACCAGGAAACTACTGCTAACGCCCCATGACACAGCCCTTTTCATTTAATCCACCAAACAATGAAGGTGTACTTACTGAATATACATGGCTAAAAAGACTTCATCTCCATTGCTCGCCTTAAACCTGCATATCTACGGTAAGATGACCCACCTATAGTTCCCCTCTTAAGAGAAGGAAGCCCAATTTCACATATATGTAAATTTCAGGGTGGGGGTTGCCATATACCACACGTGTTTTTTACACGATCGTTCGCTGTAGAAGATTAGATTTTTTATCTTATCACTTGATCTTCTCTGACTAACTTGTGCTATCATGAGAGCCCAATCAATATCCTGTTTAAATTTTTGTGACATTTTTTCTCGAAAGTCGCTATATATAAACTCAATAATTGTTTAATAAAGTTTAACAGCATTCACCTACCGTCTCAGTCATTAATTAACTTGAGCCTCGCACAATTCCTTTAAAATATTCTTTTAAATACGTAGAACACAAAATTCGAGTGCTCTGAAGAAATTCCTTTTTTGGGGTGGTTTGTGGTCAAGTATTTGTGTTTGATTAATTTGGATATTGATTATTACCATATGATATTCCCAATGATGAATAATATATATCTTTATAGTATGGCAAATTCATATTTATGATTTCGTTTAAAAATTAGCATAAACACATGTTTTTATATTGAAAATTATTTTTTTTATTTTAATTCGAAGTATGAATCAACACCTATATATTTTTCTAGCAATATATATACAGTATATATATATATATATATATATATATATATATATATATATATATATATATATATATATATATATATATATATATATATATATATATATATATATATATATCACACATTTTTATAAATCAATGGCTTCTGTGTACCATGATAGATATGCTTTTTTTATTTTTAACATTTTATGTGACTCATCAGTAATGTTATTAAACGTTTGAAATTGTATGAGAATATATATATTTCTCAGTGCTAGCAAGGTACTAGATTACTATAATTGAGAGTTTTCAATGTCTCCAAAATAGCATTTTAATGTATAATAAAATAAACTAGATTTTCAAGTTATATTATCATACAGTTTTGTTTCCTTTCTCTCTTTTTAAAATCAATGGATAATGGAAAGTTCTATCCGTACTAAGTAAATTTATAATCGGTTTAGATTGCTGATGTGTATATGAGAATAGATAAATATTAGTGAAATGGATTTATTTTTATAAGATGGAACAAGAAAATGAAATAAAATGAATTAAAATAAAATAAAACCCAACCACCCTAAACCAACATCAAGGCCTGCATTATTTTTTTAATTAGAGAAATAATAAACAAAAGTAATTGGAAAGCATCGTACTTAAAGGCAAATTTGCCTTAGCCTCTGGTGTTTGATCAACAAACTTCCATGAATAAGGTTTTTTGCTTATTAGGAAAAATAATTCAGGATATAATCGCGCCTAGCAACCTATGTAGAACAAATTGAGAGTGCACTAAGCTATATCTTCTCTCTTCATGGCAAAATTGTTTTATCATTTTCCTTCTAATTGTAAAGGGAAGCTATAATAGAGAAATCCGCCCAATATAGAATGAACCGTAATGAAATAAGGATAAGGGACAAGAATTGAGAAAAACAGAGTTATACTACATTAAATAACGTATCTATTATAACTCAACTGCAATGTATATGTAACAGCTACGAAAATCCAACTGTCGTGCATTCTCTTATACGATTATAAGAATAAAGCTAAAATTGACCGAAAGAGAGAAAAGCTATAGTTAGGGATAAACAAAAAAAATCTGCAAAGCTTTAAAGCCAATAGTTTTTTTTTCCTCTTCCTCTAGAGCCTCACTGGGAAGGGTCTACATTATTGTGCAAACCACACACACAAAGACCCTATAAATTCTAAGTAGAAGACTCAGCTAGACTGGTCTCCAGATTAATGATAGGTTTTTGTGATTTGAGGACTGGGG
>NC_090747.1:11264539-11297039 GCF_036898095.1 Palaemon carinicauda
ACAACCGAGATAAACGTCGCTTCTACTGTCATTTATACGGGAGCTTTCCTTATAGATAAATGTGTGTACTTCAAATAATGTCTGACGTCGTATATTGATTCATATCATAAACATGTTATAGCATGGACGCTGAGCATAGTGATTTTTTTAGTCAGTTAGCCTTTAATTTCCGCCTATATCGATAAACGACTTGCCCATCATAGACAGTGTGACTATTCCAACAACCAATAAGTCTATATATATTCCTACATAACGATCATTAAATGTCATATTATAGATATATAATGGAATAATGGAGCCCACTGAACAGCTGTGGTGTGTTGATGTTAAAGCAGATAAATATATAACGTATTGGAACAGTAGACTATTCTAATCTGTGATTATAAGGGGAATGAATTTTTTTTGTGTGTGTGTGTGTTGCATATTTTATGTTTTGTATACACTTCGTCTTTTATTAACACAATAAAAAGTTGAGATCTGGTGTCTCAGAGTACAGAAAGAAGTAGATTATATTCAAGTCAATCCACACCAAATCGTATCATTATGGTTCTTGGTGGTAAAGACGGCGTTCAATTAATTGAACTTGAATTTTCATTTGTGTGTTTGTATGTGAATGGTGGGGTTGGAGAGGATCGCTTCAAATATTTGATTTTAAGAACATAAAGATTCTAAGGAATGTAAATGTTCTCTTGTGGTCTTTCCCCTTTGCTAGAGAGAGAGAGAGAGAGAGAGAGAGAGAGAGAGAGAGAGAGAGAGAGAGAGAGAGAGAGAGAGAGAGAGAGAGAGAGAGAGAGAGAGAGAGAGGGTGTATTTCTTCCGAGAGTTAGTTAGCTATTCATTAGGCTAAGAGCTTCTTTGGCAAAGGTCACTGTTTACTTTCTTCTTCAATAAATCCATCCTTTCTATGTTAATGGAAACGCTTTCATTGAAAGATGTACTGCCAGGTAAAATACTATAGCTGTATACAGTATGCAATACTGTTTTATAGATCGATCAATATAAAGAAATATACAATTCCATATTTTCTTCACCTTTTCATTGCTATTAACAAGAAAACCAGAAGACTTTTTGTAAAATAATCAAACCATCCCAAAAATAGTTAGTGAGAAATGACATAATGCCCTCTGAACAAAAGTAAGGGAATTTATCAAAACCCGATGGATAATCAACGCCGAAAGTTATTGAAATGGTTCTACTTTCATCATAGTCCTGAGATAGGTGTCTGCTCTCATCATCGTCCTGAAAGAGGTTCGTACTTCCATCATTGTCCTTGAAAAAATTTCCACTTCATCGTCTTCACAAAGATCTATACTTTCGTCATTCTCCTCAAATAAGTTCATACTTTCTTCCTTATTCTGAGAAAATATTTATACTTTCCTCGTCGTTCTATGACGTCTTTATGCTTTCATAATCTTCCTGAGATTGATTTTTACTATCACCATCGTCATGAGGAATGTATATATTTTCATCAGCATTCTGCAAAAGGTTCAAACTTTCACCATCGGCCTGAGAAAGGTTTATATATTCTTCGCCATTCCCATACTGACATATGTTTAGACTTTCATCATTGTTACCAGAAAGATTTATACGTTCATCATCAACATGAGAAAGGTTTATACGTTCATCATCAACATGAGAAAGGTTTATACGTTCATCATCAACATGAGAAAGGTTTATACGTTCATCATCAACATGAGAAAGATTTATACGTTCATTATCAACATTAGAAAGGTTTATACGTTCATCATCAACATGAGAAAGGTTTATACGTTCATCATATGTTGGTATTGCACCTAATTATATCAAAGACTAAGTTTACTTAGCTAACATAATTAAGTTGATCTTGTTAACATTAATAAGATTTTGATTATATCAAAATAATCAAAATCAGTAGTTATCAGGTTCTAATGATATTCTAGTGCCCTTCGTCGTCAAATAAAGCGACTCACGTGTCTCGTAATGGTGACTGATAACTCAATATCAATACTGAATAAATAATTTCGTGCCTAGCCTGTTTATATCAAATTTCACATTTCTTTTATATGGAAGGCCACATGGGGATGTAAATTAATGTGAATAAGTCATAGTCGACGGTAACTAAATGACCAATTAAATATGGCTTAAAATATCCTACCTCTTTATTTTCTGTGTAATATTATATTCTGGCACATATATTGTGAAGGGGAAGAAATGAAATGAAGACCACTAACGGTGAACGGCGCCAAAATAAGACTGAGAAGAAATCATAACTGCCACAAACTAATAAAGACTTTATCAAATAAACTAATCAAATGAACTCTCAGACCTGTCGAAAAAGAAGAACCTCTTATCATACACCACAAGCACATATCCTTCCGTAGCGTTAATGAGTGTAGAGATGTTAAATGAATAATCTTAGTAATGAAGATTTATTTCAATACGTTTTACGGCGTATTAGAATATTCTATGAGATTGTAAAGTGCGCTGTAAAATCATCAAACGGTTTCTTGCACATATTAACACTATGACAGTGTCATTGAATTTATATTGGTATGTTCACCAGAAATTATCGATAGGTGGCTGTTATTTATAAATTCCATAGAATACCAAGTGATCATAAAAAAAAAAAAAGCAATTTTTTGATGAAG
Organism: Palaemon carinicauda; assembly: GCF_036898095.1. NCBI lineage: Eukaryota > Metazoa > Arthropoda > Malacostraca > Decapoda > Palaemonidae > Palaemon > Palaemon carinicauda. Next base: position 11,267,167 of record NC_090747.1, read on the forward strand.
GAGTGAGGGATAGTGATCATATCTATAGACACTTAGCAAATGAACTCGCTTCCAGCATCAAGATATTGGTTTCACGAACTGTAGAATTCATTAATCACATCCGCATTTATCTAAAATGGAGACGTTTCCGAACACTTGATTATCTTTTGAGGTGAAACTAATAAGAAGAAAGCCTTCCAAAATCCGAAAAAAAGTTATCTTTCTATGATATCAATATATGTTTCCTGAGTAAATGCCATTATAGCCTATCGGATGTTCTAAAAAAGCACGAGGGGTGAAACGTTCCCTATGGACGCAAAGGTCTAATTACTAAAGATTCTGATTTCTTGAAAGTGTTCTGCATGATCACAAACGTTTCTCTAGCATGTGGAGGTTGCCCAAGAACGGAGTCTGTTTGTTCATTAATAAGACCCAGCTTGCAGATACTACCCTTTCTTAATCATTGCAGAAAATAATACATTTGAATCCACGATTATATGTCGTGACGAAATTAATGACCACTGCAGTTTTCTCGATTTACAGCTCATGAAATACTTTATAAAATTTCAATTGATTAAAATATGTAATCAGCTTTAGGTATATTATTGTGAGAAAAGAAAAAAAATGATGCTGGACTGATAAAGCTTCATAATGAGTGGAGTACTTCATGCATATATCTCTAGTAAAGATTATTTGAAGTTACCTGTTTTTTCTTCTACTTATTAGGTTATAAAAACGTTCAAGCGAGTGTTTTTTTTTTTTTGCTGTCTATATGAACAATTAGCGCATGATCTAATATGTGGTAATTATTTACACGTAAAGTCATTTATTCTAGTAAGCACACAACTCATCATGTCCTATATACGTTTGCCATAAATTTAGATATATCTACACCTTTAACGGAGATTATAAATACAAATCATATGTACGTATGTATGTATGAATGTGTAAATGTGTTTATATATATATATATATATATATATATATATATATATATATATATATATATATATATATATATATATATATATATGTGTGTGTGTGTGTGTGTGTGTGTGTGTGTATGTATGTATGTTTCTGTGTGTATGTGGCCTCGTGTGTATATATGTGTGTTTGCGTGTGAGGAATGTATGTAGATATAGGTAACAGCCGTAAACAGACTAAGTGAATGGAAGTTCAAGTAACCTTGAGGTGAATCTTTTACATAAACGAGTGAGTTAATCGTGTTTATCGTTTTTTAATTTAATGTGGCTTCAAATTCATGATTATATTTCTTCTATGATATATGTTAAAAGAATTATTTTCATTCAATTTTAAAATGGCTTCTTTGGTAACACATGATAATAGATTCTTAATGAGTACAATCGATTATGTGTAAACAAGATAAAAATGTTAAGTAGGAAAAATTAGCAATGTTTCTTGGAAAGGGAACGGGGCTCTTGTGTGCGGTGTTACAACAATATACTTGCAAGACCAAGTGTGTTTGCTCATTAAGAAGCTTAGTTCAAGATATGTTTACCTCAGTAGCCCTTCGAGAAAGATATTCCTTGGTGCCGTGTTCACCCGTATCGCTAACATGCACCCACTGAGTAATCGTATTCTCATTTTTTCTTCTACCTCAACATCTTAAGTCCTTTATGTAACCAGCATATTCAATTATAGTATATAGTGCCTGATATTCAAAAGAGAAAAAGGGGTAAAATAACAAGAGCATGTATTATGGTATATATTGACCTAAGGTCTAAATTTAGTATTGTGCCCTTAAAATGATTTGGTACAGCACATTTAATGATAATTCCCCCGAAATATAACATAGACGGCCTAGAGTAAGGGTATTTTGCCATCTGCATTTCCAGAGAAAATAGATATTTAAACTAGCAGAACACTTTATATAGGGGCTAAATTAGTTTCTGTGGTCTCTTGCTCAATATTAAACAATGATATTTAAATGAATCGGTTTCAACAAAATTTAATTGAAAATTAACTTTCTGCTAAATTCTCTTGATATTCAATTGATATTAAATAAGATGATATTTTGTGTAATAAAGGCTTGCCAGAATAATATAGGTGGTACTTGAATAATTATAAGAAACAAATAAGACTTTAGGCACATAAAAGTTAAATAGACAATTGAAAAATTTTTACATACACGCACATGCACACACACAAAAACACACACACTCCCACATACACGCACTCACACACACAGACACACGCGCACAAACACACACACACACACACACACACACACACACACACATATATATATATATATATATATATATATATATATATATATATATATATATATATATATATATATATATATATACACACACATACATACATATATATATATATATATATATATATATATATATATATATATATATATATATATATATATATATATATATATATATATACTTATTTATATACATGTATGGGATATGTGATACACAGATGGAAGAGAGCTGCTAGGAAAAAAGTATACTTTTTATTTTCATTCCATTGGCCACGTGTCAAATATATATATATATATATATATATATATATATATATATATATATATATATATATATATAAGTAGGGGAAAGAGCCCCCTTTGTATCCATAAGGACCAGTTCAAACCGGTCCATATCTATAAAGACCATTTAGAATCGATACACAAGGGTGCCCCTAACCTAACTCCCCACAAGGGTGACCCTAACATAACTCCAGCCCCTCCCTTAACCTCATTGGCTATCTCTAACCTAACTCCACCCCCTTCTCTTAACCTCATTGACTACCCCTAACGTATCTCTCTCTCTCTCTCTCTCTCTCTCTCTCTCTCTCTCTCTCTCTCTCTCTCTCTCTCTCTCTCTCTAACCTAACCTAACCTAACCTATCCTAACCCATCAAGTGAGTGAAATAATACCTAACGAACCCAAATTTAACCTAAACTAACCTAACCTAACCCATCCCAAACCTGGCGTAACCTAACCTAACCTAACTATTCAATCATAAACCTAACCTAAACTAACCTATCCCATCAAGTGAATGAAACAATACCTAACTACAAGTTTATCATTCAGTCTTAAATAGTTATGGGAATTATCAAAGTTATTGTTATATTTTGAAATTATTGTTTATTACAATTCTCATTATTATTATTAATGATTAAATCTGGGATTTCAAGATTTGTAAAGCTGGTGGCATTATATTATTTTGTATTACCTGGAATATATATTTCAGGTTGAAACTTCTTGTTAACAATAAACAACTGTTACGACTAACGTCTATACTTGAACAACCTAGTACAATAATAATAATAATAATAATAATAATAATAATAATAATAATAATAATAATAATAATAATTATAATAATAATAATAATAATAATTCGAGTCCATCATTCAAACTGAAATAGTTATTATGGAAATTATTGAAATTATCGTTATGTTTTGAAATTATTGTTAATAAAATTATTACAATATACATTATTATTATTATTGTTATTATTATTATTATTATTATTATTATTATTATTATTATTGTTATTATTATTATTATTAATTTTAGTTTCTTTGATACGATAACACCTGAATAAACAGATGTAGGTATATTTTGTCCAGCTGACAATGTGTTATCTTTCTCGTGAGGATCATAAGCCACGATACATTGGATAGTATAAGTAATATTTTAAAAAACAGTATTTTATTTATCTTATACAACCAGACTGATCTTTATATATTCATGTATTTCTCATTTTTCCTAACAAACAAATTTTAGGCAGATTTGTAAGAATGCTTCTAATGTCATTTTTGTGAACTTGTTGAAGGTCATCATAGCCCTCTCGTATCCCAACCTTACTCTGCTCCACGCTTTAGATTTATTAGTTTTTATCCTCCACTGCTGAGATAAATGGTCCGGTTGGAAGCCGGATAAGGTATAAAACAAATAACACATTAGACTCATGACGACACCTCCACTAAGGAATAAATTAATCCCATGAATAATTTCCGTCTCTAATTATTAAATGAATAAAAAAGAAAATAAAAAATAACTCACCGTCATGGATATAAATAAACTCGTGCAAACGTGGGACATCCCCTATCATGACTATCTTTAATAATTAGACTCAGGATGGTTCATAGTTATCCCTCATTCTGATGCATTCTTTATATGTAATCGCTCTCTTTTCTCTCCCTTTATACTCAGAGCAGTGTCTCCTCATCAAACGAGTGAAATAATAATTAGCTACTATCCTATCATTTAGCCTTAAATTATTGGGGGAGAACATGGTCTTTATTTTCCGTAATGTATACCCTACCCCGTAATGACTAACTGAATGTATGAAGTATTAAACTTATAACCCACACTTACATGATAAAGCTGGCTGTATTGGTGTCATGAATTTGAACAATTCAAAGGATTTATTCCTCTTGAAGAAGGTAAAGAAATGCTTACTGTATATCTCTGGGCTAATACCATAACTATCAGAGAATATTTTATAATTTTCAGGTGACTTAGCCACATAAAAGCAGACCCAGTGTCCCATGCTATTGATGTCTGAAGAGGTGTCCAACGTATTTGCGATGAAGGTGATAGCTTCCTCCCTGTATGACATCAACCTTATACCTCCCACATGATCCGAAGAAAATATGCCTACATAATTCACTTGTTTCCCAACCCTCCCCCTTAGAGCTCTACCCAGCTCTCTAGTATCCATCAGTCCTAACCCCTCACATCACAATGAATAATCCTGTCCGCATCAATAGATAAAATACCCGCAGTATCTCCAAAAAGCATAATGGGATGGGGTGAGGTTACTGATGTACTGAATTTTAAAAGGATTCGCATACTTGCTGATCTCTCTACTGGTAGAGCTTCTTTCATATCCTCATGTACGAAATTAAAATAAAAAATGGTTCTCCCCTCCGTAAAACTATCCAAGGATATAATATTCTCATCATCTATGCCAATTGCCTTCCGAGAATCATAATACGCCTGCGCAACTCTTTTTGGGAATGCTGCGTTTATATTATATATGGTACTTCCGTTAATGGTGATATGTACTGTATATTATTTACATTTGCATGGTGGAAGAATAATGGGTTTCTTGTATGATCCCCTGAAAAATGTCTCATATCAATTAGTGCTAGTGTCATCTTGTCTGGATTGCATGAACCAAAAGGTTCATCTATCATTAATGATGATTCATTAATCCCAACAACGTATGTCTTATAAAGAGACTTGCTGAATATGAATTGTATAGGCTTTGATAATAATGACTGATTCAACGCAGCCATTGCATTATAATGAAGATTGATACAATCTATCCATAACTTCGATTGCTGTATTGTCAGATTATTTAAATGTCCCTCCTTATCCGTGTTTATAACCCAAGTATCATTTGCCAACTCTAATCGAATTCTCAGATTGACAGAATCCATTACATACATGTCAATAGTTGCTAAATCTAGTAATAGTAGGAAGTATGTGTTAATTCCATAGATTTTAAGCTTGGGCATCTGCTTAACTTCCAAACGCTCCCCCTCCTTAAATGTATCATCGGTATACTGTCTCGTAATCCCGTGCTCTCCACAATAATCATCATAGAAATATCCACACCTCGCTATATTCTCGAGTGAGTCCGGCTTCAGATTCCTCAACATTTTCATATAAGATAAATAATTGTATAAAGGACATGACTCGACCTTCTTTTCATTCAGAAAGACGGATAAGGACTTGAATAATGTATTACTCACCCCGTTTACTACTCCCACATTTTGTGCCGCTGTTAAATTGACACCATTTCTGGTGATACGAATGAATAATTCTAATGTTATACTCAATAAATTAAGAAAGGAACCGACCACCCCATTCACATGAAATTCTATATACCTATCACACAATACCTGATTAATTCCCACATTACTGGGCATGAAGTCTACCCTCTCTTTAGAATGAATTGAACTTTCAATTAGTCTCTGCCTGTTAACATTTGGATGATTCAGATATTCCTGCCATATACGAGGATACTGGAATCTTATTTCCACTTCCTGGGGTATTCGGTGTCATTCCAGCCATGATGTGAAGTTGAAAATTCTGCTTAGTTATGAAATGAGATTAACCCTGGATAGGTACGATGGGTCGTTCGCGACCCCGAGCGTCAAAAAAAAACAGGTTTTTCTCACGTGACTCACCCCCGTGACTGAATTTGTGGGTGATCGACCTGCAGGAGGTGTCTCCCCTACACGCTCTAGTAGTGTCCAGATGTGCATTGCTGTAGCTGTACTCCTTCCCCGATTTCTGAGACGCGTCGGGGTCGAGCGCGACCGAGTTTACCCTTCTAAGGTAGTTTGCATAATTATCAAAGTTATTACGTATTATGAAATTGTCGTAGAATGGTGCAACTTGTATAGGTTATCAGTTGTGGAAAGTCTTGGTGGATTGTTTGGCTACCATGTGCATGATTTTTTTTTTAGTTAGAATGTCGTTCATCACCACGAGGACCATTTTACCGCGAGTGCCCCTTTTTCATTTTTTTTTCATTTTTTTGCCAAGTCATTTTTCCATAAGATATTGCCAAATAGTGTCGTAAAACTTTTGCTTGTTTAGTGTTGGAAAGTGTGTCTAGATGATCTGGCTACCCATGCATGACATTGTTTTTGTCAGATACGACGTTGTTATTGGTATATTGGGTATTTAACTGCGGTTACCAATTTCTGTTTTTTTTCAATATTTGTAAAAATTACTACGTAGTAAGGAATTGCCGTATATTATTAATTTTTTTTTCATGTTTATGTGTTAGAAAGTGTGCCTTGATGGTTGGGCTAACACGTGCATGTCTTTTTTTTTATCTGAGATGCCGTATATTAGAATGTCGGGCATTTTACCGCGAGTACCCCTTTTTCATTTTTTTTCATTTTTTTGCCAAGTCATTTTTCCGTAAGATATTGCGAAATAGTGTCGTAAAACTTTTGCTTTTTTAGTGTTGGAAAGTGTGTCTAGATGATCTGGCTACCATTGCGTGATTTTGTTTTTGTCAGATACGACGTAGTTATTGGTATATTGGGTATTTAACTGCGGTTGCCAATTTCTGTTTTTTTCAATATTTGTAAAAATTTACTACGTAGTAAGGAATTGCCGTATATTATTGATTTTTTTTTCATGTTTATGTGTTAGAAAGTGTGCCTTGATGGTTGGGCTAACACGTGCTTGTCTTTTTTTTTATCTGAGATGCCGTATATTAGAATGTTGGGCATTTTTCCGCGAGTGCCCCTTTTTATTTGTTTTGCATTTTTTTGCTTAGTCATGTTACCGTAAGGAATTGGCAAGTAGTGTCGCAAAACTTATATTTTTATAGTGTTGGAAAGTGTTTCTAGATGATCTGGCTACCCATGCCTATTTTTTTTTTAGCCAGATATGGCGTATATATAAGTATGTGTTCGATTTTCCTGTGATTGCCATTTTTTCGTTTTTTCCCATTTCTTTCAAAATTACTACGTACTAAGGAACTATCACAGAGCAATGATTCATTTAGATGTTTATTTGTCGGAAAATGTGCCTTGATGGTTTGCCTAGCACGTGGCTGAATTTTTTTTTTCTGAAATGCCGTATATTAGAATGTTAGCCATTTTTCCGCGAGTGCCCCTTTTTATTTGTTTTGCATTTTTTCGCTTAGTCATGTTACCGTAAGGAATTGGCAAGTATTGTCGCAAAACTTATATTTTTATAGTGTTGGAAAGTGTTTCTAGATGATCTGGCTACCCATGCCTATCTTTTTTTTAGCCAGATATGGCGTATATATAGGTATGTGTTCGATTTTCCGGTGATTGCCATTTTTTCGTTTTTTCCCAATTCTTTCAAAATTACTACGTACTAAGGAACTATCACAGAGTAATGATTCCTCTAGATGTTTATTTGTCGGAAAATTTTGTTTACTTTTTTTTTGATTGAATATCATCAAATTTTTTTAGCTAAAATATTATATTGTTTTACATTTTTTTTTTCGATTTTATTTCCCTTCAAAAAATTTTTTTTGGGTCAGAATTTTAATTTTATAGTCGTAAAATAATCGACAATTATCCAGTAACCCACCATACAATTTTTATGCATATCCAATAATAATTAGATTAGTAAATAACACCTTGAAATTGACATACCCTTCCTACATTTCAAGTGGCAGATTAGGGAGTCTGAGTCAGTGTGGTTGGCGGCCATTTTGTGGACATATCCGAAGCGTAAGCTGCCCTATCTATATATATTCTTGTTCCCTATAGAATTTGTGATATTTTGGTATATTTTTACCTGCATAAATATCATATTATATATTAAATATATGTATGTTTTTACGAAATTTCTAAGTACTCAAAAAATTACCTTTAGATATGGCCCCTGATATAAATGTAATTTACAAAAAAATTAAGATTTTTTTACATATTTCTATTTTAGGATAACATATGTTTATTCCCTAATAAATTAGCCACTTCCTATTTCATTTGGGTACCCAAAAAAATTCATGAAATTTAGACAAATTTTTTTGGCCAAAAAAAGTTACTCTTTTTTTCTCATTTCAGATCTTCACCTCCATGGGTCTGACTTCATCCAAAATACATCAAGATGTGTCCTAAACATTCAAGAATCAATTCCTAAAAGGATTTGTGTATATATGTATAAACTTTTTTTTTATGAATTTTTATGTCAGGTCTTTTTTTTCTACTTAATTTTTTAAAATATTTATAATAAATAGTTTTTCTGCAGATGAGTAGTATTTATTTTTACAGTTGTTTTAAGAATTCATTGAAGTTTTTTTGGCAAAAGAAAAAAGGAGGTTACTGCAAAAACTGATTTTTCAAGAATTTTTTTTGGCGTCGGGGTCGTTCGCGTCCGAGTATACCCTTAAAGGGGTGTCCGAGGAGCGTACCTATCCAGGGTTAAAGAAATGCTACAAACCCTATGATATCCGACATCCTAATGAATGCAGAAGGTTATACACATCATTCTAATGCAATCTGCGGGTTCCTCAAAACTCCTTCTTAGTCTTACGAATCACTTTCAAACTGCTTCCTTTTTATGACTTCCTTCTCTTTCCTGAACCTTTTAGAAGTCTTAACCCTGTTGACTTCAATGCCTGAACTCCATGTTTTTTTAGAGATTCCTTTAATGATCTTTCTGCAGTGATCATATCGGAAATTACAGCCCTCCCAAATTCCTTAGCTGAAGGATTGAGACCCTTGAATATATAGGGTAATACCCTCCTAGCCACCCCTGATATAGCTGGCAACACATTTCCTCCCCGTCTTTGAGTCGGATAAAATATTGAAATATCTTCTAGCCCACCACCTCTTCTTAGGGGTGTAGAAAGAAAAAGCCTCCTAAATTCCTCTTCTGATGGTGGAACGAAATTCAGTCTCGTGATCTTGATCGTATCTACTCCGAAATAGGAATATAAAAAGAAAAATACTCCGCAGTAGTACAGCCTCATGTGATGGTCAATTGTCAATTAATGTTAGGTAGATCGGTAATTATTATTTTATTCACCTAACCCTGACTTGGAGGACGCAGGTCACGCTACAGTTTTCAACGAATCTTACAGTTCTCCCATTCTGATCCGTAATGATTATAGATATTTGATCCAACACCTTTGTATTTAGAGGTTTATATAATGTGTTATGTATACATACCTCTATTCTTGCCGTTATCTATATGGAAACAGTCTAAAATATTTACAAGTCTGCCAGCAAAGTAACTCGGCTGTATCACATCCAAATAAATATACATATAATCAGCTCTACAATTTTCAGATGGGAATATATAGCTTGAAACCTCTCTTTATTCTCCTTTTCCATAGATTATATATTCTGTATCAGCTCTGAAGCCATGCAGATTGGATGATTCACTGCTGAAAGTTATATGAATTGTCTGCACATCCCCCTTCCTGAATGAATCACTCTTATCATATTGCATGGTTATTTTTTTCTGAGTGTCACCCCATTTGAATATGGTGCTGCGTTTAATGAATGCTGAATATCTACCACTAAAATAAACCTTCAATTCCTTATTTAAATCGTCGTTTAAAGTCTTAACTAACTTCTTCATATCCCCTGCCATGACACTAATATTAGGCATATATGCATGTGCCGCCATACTTTCACCAGTGGAAGTATTATTAGCAGACTGGTAGCGTGTATGCACCTTGATATGAAACTGTGTATCATTCAACTTTATGGCGTAGTACTGAATTGGGTGCATGATAAATATGACACCCACTTCATACTCATAATCATCCCCCGAAACTATCGGTGTAGCAATCCTATTGATAAATCTACTAGGCTTGTTATCTGGATATGCATCTAAGCAGCCTATACTTGTCAAATAAAGCGTGTGGTCACCAGACATTTTCTTACCCTACTGAGGGGGGGATATTTCAGTGAGTTCATATTTATACCTATATATGCAGTATACATTTTTAGGAAGATGTAATTGAAACTGAATAGTTTTATTCACAACATTTTTTTTTTTAAAAAGAAATAGATTGAAAATAAACAGAAATTGTCAGGCATGCGAATACATTGACAAATAGCGACATTCAACCTCTCCTCTGTTAGCCCCACAGGTATCTCTATTTTCTTCATCAGCCTTAACAAAATTATTTACAATTTCTAATTTTCTTAATGGCCCCAGAAGATTTGATATAACAATATCCCCTTTATGTTTTTCATCCAGACTAGAAAATAGCTTTTCACCTGCGATGATATAAACAGTCCTCCCTTCCAGTTCTTGATTAAAGGTGAATATACTCGGTATATAGTACGCCAGCCACTTTGCATCATTTCTTCCTCTCCTGCCAATACCTAATGGGAAAAGCACATGTTGCAGGTGATAGAATTTCTGGTCATTCATTTTATCCTTCAAATTTGTTAATGCACTGTGGAAGTGATGTAATCTCCGTTCTTCTGTATCTTCGCGAAGTCCGTTCACGTGATGTAAATTTTGGGAATACTGAACACTATTCCTTGCATATGGGTTATTTTCAATCGACTCTCCTATACCATACCGAGTTATTAAAGTTGCCACGACTGGGTTATCAAGCGTGGATGTGTTGAAGATGGCCGTACCCGGCACAATCCTATCCCTTTGACATGCGTAACTTGCGCCAGGTTTTGTATATCTCATCCCTGCCACATCTGCATAGGGGTATGCCTTCACTACATCCTCCACGGCCCCAAAATTCTTACATGCCACCGCATTGATGGCAGTGACTATGCAGATACCTTGCTGCTTGTAGACAGGGCTGGTCAAGGATCCGAATATTACCTTGCAGGTGCTACTACCTTCCATCTTGAAGAAAGTTTCAAAACTTTTGATTGTCTATGCTCCTTCACCCAACTTATATACGATTTGATTATTATTCCCTCCCCCCTCCCCCTAACGACGTGATATTTCACGTTCCACCTTATATGAGGCTCCGCTTATAAACAACTTCATCTAGGTGTATATTCATCTTGTTATCTTCAATTAACATGTACTATCAAGTCATAACTCCTTCCATCTGATTACTGTTCTACCCTCCGCTCCTTATAGAACAGGTTATATCACGATTCACGCGCCTCGTTAATAAGGAATCCAGGAAATTTCCAGATAGGGATATTTATTCTTTAGATCTCTTTGATTTATAGCCCTTCCCTTTTTAATTTCATTGACAGTTTTTAGCTGCTTTATCAGAGCTTTATTTTTAATCATCCAGTGAGGTATATTAGCAGTTTTTATTATATATTCATAGTCATTCAGATATTCATCTTCAACCACTTTTTTACCGTCAAATTTTTGTATCATATCCAAAATATTGTACTTATTAATCAGTGAAAGGAGATCCCCATTATTATCCCATCTCACGCTAACGGACCTTTCTAAGTACTTTAATACACTATTAACATAAGGTATTTTCTGCTGAGTGAAATACATGGGGAGAAGTTGAGCTAGTGAAGGCCTGCTAACGGGGTTCTGGCTGTTTATTTTGTATGTCCTGAGAGGAATCAAATTATTCTGCAGGACATTCCTCACATCTCTTATCTTGAACTCTATAGTAGTCTTAACCTTTTTTTGCGGACTATCCCTATTTCTCTTCCGACGTTCAATAATCTTCGAGGGGATATTGTTGCTATTTCTGACCTTTGCCTGATATGATACATTCAAAGTTTCGGGTTTTTCCCGCACATTTGAATACCAGTTCGTCCCCCTCATCAGATGCCTTTTTTTCCCATCATCCGCTCGTAAGTAAGTCTTGGAATTAAATGAAATTCCCTCATGCCTTTTTTTTTATTATTAGCTTTATTTGAAGATACTTGATATTAGTCCTGCTGCCAGTTGTAATAATACAGACAGAATAGCTCCACCTCCCCTACTTTGGAGAATTTTCTTTTTCTCATTGTATTAGGGTTATCCTCAGTGCAATTTTCCGCACTTCCTTTCTGTATCTCTTTAATCTCCTGATATTATTCATGTCCTGTGTCAGATTCTTCTTCAAGAAATTCTGAAATATTTTGGAAATTGTATTAATATATTTTCCCCTTGTACAGCTATTATTTTACATGTATGTTTGGCGGATAAATGGGGTAGAAAAATAATGAATTCCTTATTCTTTTCTATTAGATCCCTTCTTTTATCGCCGTTTTTCTCCTCAACACTATTATATCATACAGTTCAGGTATAGTCGTTGGGATTAATTCTTCTCAGTAAATCACACCTTGAATTTTTTCACCACTTAAATCCTCCAAATAATAGACAGTCGGTTGCTGACTTTTGTAAATCCTTCTTATCCGGAAGATCTCATAAGTATTCTGCATTGTGAAACCACTTCTGTAGGGAGCATTCCTTTTTTCATCGGCAATACGTACAATCCTTCCAACACTGAGAGTGGAACTGAATGTCTTTTTAGTCTCGTCCTTCTTAATATACAACCACGCAAATTGCCTTTCCACATCTTCTCTCGTGGTTAGTAAATGAATCTGATTTGGGGTCTGATTAGCCCCTAACCCGCGATGAGGTGAATCATTATAACTGGTAACAATGTCCTTTAATGCATTTATATAAGTGAGTATATTATTATGAGTTCAGTGTTTGTAAATTTTACTCTTCAATGTTCCAATTACCCGCTCAGCAATTGAAGACTTTATCTCTCTTGAATATACACTATACAATTTTATCTTTTTCCCATCAAGATATTGACGGACATATCTATTATAGAATTCCCCTCCCTCATCAGAGTTCAGACGTGACACTCCCTTAAAATCGTCACTGTCGAGGACAGTTTTGAGTGCCTGTATCACACTAGTGCCATTTTTCTTCTTTATGGGTACTACTGAACATAGCGGGAAAATATATCAATAACAATTAAAAGATATTTATAATCACGGTTGTATCTCGCAAGTCTCGACATGTCAGCGAGATCACAACCAGCTATAACTCTAGGCTTGGGTGATAGTACTTTCCTCCTTGTGAACTTCTTCCGCGTGATATTATGTAAGGTGTATGATGACTGGCTTTCTAGAAAATCTCTAACAATATTCCTAGTAATTTTTTCATCCACCTTTCTCGCATTTTTTAAACAATGTCTCTACACCAGCGAAGCTATTCGGTGACTTTTCAGTTTCGTGAAGTCTTTTTAAAATCGAGTTATGCCTTCTGCTCACCATTGAAAAATGACTTGATACTCGGTCTCTCCTACTATGTTAGTATGAAGTTGTAATTCTTCTGGAGTATTCGATCCCAGATCCAATAATAAATAACCACACTTATTATAAAAAAAACCCTTTTATATATTTCAGTAAAGTCAGGACCCTTCCTCTTGCCATACAACTGACGTCCGAGTATTTCGATCTGACCAATATCCCTATTCCTCATTAATATATAATGAGAACAATTCAGAGTTATACTTCTGCTAAATTTACCCGAGTGGAATACGTTCTGAGTTATAAATAAAACTAAAATATTTGAATGTCGACCTGCAGTGAGGGCTTGAGTGACAAATTTATTATCACACGCCTCTATAAAGCAATCATCAAGGACGAATAATAAGCCCAGATCTCCTACAGCACTGTCTGTATATTCAAAAGGATACAGGATCTCCCTACTAATTTTAAATTTATTTTTAATCCCAGTATGCAGCCCTAAGGGATGGTCGTCTACTCCACAGTACAGGATAGCGTGAAAGACTTCAATATATTTTTCGATAATCTTTGGAGCCAACTGTGTTTTCTCTGAATTGCTATATCCAGCTATTAATATCCTGGATGGGGAGGAAAATAAATTTGTCACGTCTTTAAGGACGCTTGAAGTTGTCATTGTGAATGTGTGAATGCCAATGAGGAACTATTTCAATATATACATATCTATAAACTATATTATAGGGGGTGTTCAGTTTAGTGAAACGCTGGATTTATAATCTTTTTAAAACTTTATTTACATTTATTTACAGTTTCAAAGTTTTTTTTTTCCTTCATTCAAGTGGGTGCTATTATATGAAAAATAGCCTTTATTTAAATCTGTTTACACGAGGTGTCTTTAATGTTTCCATTATTCGGGAGTGAACTACTATAAACATTATGAAAATAATTATAATGATGATGATGATGATGATATTTTGTTTTTCTTTTAAACCAAATGAGTTACAGATGCATTTACGGACTTGAATCAGGTCAGTCTCACAGTCAGTTCTATTTACCATGAGTTAGGGGTGAGAAGGGGAGTATTAGAGGAAAAAAAATGAGAGGTATACAGCCGTAGTAGGGAGTAGTGGTTAAGAGGTGAAATCTTCGCCTTCCTCAGGAATTTCAACCTCTGTGAGAATTATTCTACCAGTCTGTATACACCTTCTCTTTTTGCGTGAATTGATATTGTTGTGCATTCCTCTCCGTTTGATGCAACCCGTTGGAGAGACACCTGTATGTAATGATACCATCCCAGATGTTGAGGGTGAAGAATGTGTAGGAGGAGGAAGAGGAGGAGGAGGAGGAAGAAGAGGAGGAGGAGGAGAATGTTGACTACGTACCTCCTTAGTGCATTGTTACTTTTACTCCTTCGTCTCATAATAATTGGTTTCTTGAGAAATCTTTGCAAAGAAAGAGTAGGATTAGGTCTTGGAACAGGAGGGCAAGGAGGAGGAGGAGGAGGAGGAGGAGGAACGGAGGGGCGAGAGGTATCCACACTGAATGTGATAGCCTGAGGGAGGGATGAAACTTCATTAACCCTTCCAGCCATATCATCACAAACCTTTAGATGACCGTATGAGTAAGATTCATATGGCTTTAAGTAATATCTCTTATCTTCGTAGGGAGATCGGGGTATCTTACGATTACGGGTTAAACACATAGTCCCCTCATATTTTGCAGGCTATACACTTCTTTTGTCAATATATAACTCCCTTCTATGGAATCCTTATAATGCTGATGCTCTATAGAATGTTGGAGTGACTGCTGAATACCTTTAAGAGTGTTAGATCGGCTATTCATTGTCTTGTAAGAGCATACTTTAGGCTTGACACCTACTAATTCGGTGATGTGGTCATTTGCAGTCTCAAGCTTTAAGAGACCAAGACTCCCCTTCTCTCTTGCATCGTGCAATTGATGGTCTTTGGGAAAGTTACTAAAGTCAAAATATTCTTTTAAAGGGCCCTTTAACTCATCATCTAGATTTTCAACTTCAAAGTGAAGAAGAAACTATCAGTATCCATGTAAAGCAGCTTTATCTTTTCACCGTATAATCTTACGAGGTATCATAAAAGAAGTCATACATAATCATCTTTGATAAGTCTAGGATAGAGAAACCAATGTGCATGGGAGAATCTGCCATAATATTCGTCATGGTGTGATTTACAATTACTCTATCCTCACTGACTACATCAACAGACTTGAATGTATGTTTAGAGACATTTCGGAGGAGTGTGTCTTCATTGTTGACGATTACACTCTTGGTTGAGTAGTTTAACTGATTTTTAATCGTAATCCCAAAGTGAGAATTCATCATAACTTTTATAGTTGATATCTTATCACAATCTGTCTTCCTCGCGCGCATGGCCGCACATCCTGCTATATACTCACGAAGGTAGTATTCCTGTCTGAATTTATACACCCTTCTGATAGTCGAAATCTTTAACCCTGACCTTATGAATGTTTGCAAGAGGGGAAGGCATACTAATTCATTATTCATGGGGAAGTGTGTACCCACTAGCTTCCTATTTTTTAGTGGCATGTTAATATCAAGTTCCTTGAGGATATCCTGAGAATATTTAGAGGTCATATCCTTCGTGATATTAAGATGTTGCATGGCAAGGGGAAAGGCATCAGTTCTCACAGCCACAGAATCTTCAACATGCTCAGAGTCACACAGAATAAAAAATCTAATATCGTCATGCACATCAATGGACAAGATATCCCATTGTCAGAAAGTATCCAATTCTAAGAGGGATAACTTTGAAATATCATCAAGCGGCATTCTGAACTTAGCCATGACGGTCGGGTAAAGAGAGGTGATATCTGCATACAGTACATATTGTGATTTAGTCAATGAAGGATTAAAGTTAGGATTTATGGATATATTGTCGGCTATTGCGTGACGACGGATTGCACTGCAGAACCCTCCTCGAATATTTTCTGTGATAAGTTGATACAGCTCTCCATCACTGATGAGAGGTAGTTTTATACGTGTTCTACAGAGAAAGGCTTCCAGAGAGAGAGAAGTGCAGGTTAGGAAAATATGTACAGTCTAGGGGGAAAGAAGAAAATAAGGCTTCTCTCCATGCCATGCCAGAAATGGAGGAACTCGTCAACCTATTATTGAATTTAGTTCTTGTTGGGATACCATCTTTAAGAAGGATGTCATACCCTGTAACATAATCATAAGGGTAGAATTGTTTGCCAGTCTTAAGTATGAGATCCTTTACTTCATCTGCATATCCTTCCAACAATCGATTTGATATATGCAGTGAGCTCTTACGAATATGTCTCCTAGCTAGATTAGAAAAACTGCCTCTTATTATATTGACTGAATCAACGAATTTTATCCTGCTTACAGTGCAGTGATAAAATTTTAAACCGTCATTCTTTAAGATATTAAATCTAAATTGAGGAGAGACATGCTTTAATATGAGGGGTAAATCATAGAACAAATTATGTCAGCAGACTCGGAGGGTTGGAACGACATCCTTAATGTTAAGATTCCATTTATTACATAGAGCACTCTTATAATTATCATATTGTAAATAATGTAAATGAAGCCGGTTTTTGCGTACATTCTCATTAAATTTAACTTTACATACATCACATTCCACAGCCTATTTGAAACCCCTTAAGCTTTTCTCAGTCATATGAATGGGATATTTTGACAAACTCTCGCAAATATCCTTCCAGTCACTTGTCAGATTATTCAGCATCACATCGATGCAGTCTTCCCCGTGACCGATTCTGTGACTTACATACTCACATGTTCTACCATTAACAATAACATACGCATAAGCAAAATGCTTTTGTTTAGCTATTATTTTCTGATCTCCAGGTTTGTATATGTTATACGCCTCGAGGTCCATGAAAGCAATGTGAGACCCTTTAAGTAAGGCAGCCTAGTTTTTTAAGGTTTTATACGAGCCACGTGGTGGGTAAGACACTGTTGTCATACTTTGACAGGAAGATGTGTGCGAGTGATAGAGGTCCTCCGAGGAAAAGAATGTTAAGCATTTCTTGCATATACTTTGAACCGTCTTATGACGTACTTGACTATGATATCTGCATAGACACTTCATGAAAGTGAGCAGGTTTCTAATAAGGAAAACGTGAACATCATTTATTAGTAGGAAAGGAACAAAATGAGTGGCTGATGGGTTCCGTCCTGCCCTAGCTAAATGAACGGTGTAATGATTTTTATTATTTGCTTTATTGGATTTCTCTATTTTCTTCAAGGCATAGATGTAGATGCTAATGTCATTATCTTTCTCAATAGTCTTCAAGCTTTCCCAGGATATACCAGCTGTTGGGTTAAAGTTAATAATAATATCACCCCCTATTTTATTCCTAACATCTCTATGCAAATGCCCTAGCTGGATTTCTTGCTTGGCTGTGATAATAAAAAATGCAATTAGGGAAGTGATAAGGCAATTATAACTGTTATTGATATTGATTGTATTCTTGGCTACTCTAACCTGCGGGATATGTGGTAAAGGGACCAATATTACCCAATTCTCTACGACTGACAAATAACTCCATATCTGCTATTTTCCTTATATTCCATCCGGATCCTTCAACTGCATTCATTCTTTCCTCTAGCATGACAGGTAGATTTTCCAAAGTGTGATTAATGAACTCATCCTCCTCCCCAGGGTGACTATGAAAGGTGTTGTTCGCAGGTAAAAGAAGTTAGAAACATGAGTCCCATTGTCAGTCATTTTACTTACCTCCATTTTCAAGGTGAGGGAAATATTTCCCAAGAATCTGTCAAACTTATTTAAGGCCGTCTTGATCATCTCTATAATTAATTGTCTATGACTCGAAACACAGTTAATAATGCATCTGTAACTCTCCGCATTCAGGGGTATGTCGAAGATTCGGAAGACGTTGTTCTGGAACTTTGGACGTCTGGGAGAGTCTTCACCATTCCGATCTTCCGAGGAAGTAGGAGGCTGTTGCCTACCACCACCAACACAGTAGGGGGCAGTAGAAGAAGAGGTGCAGGCAACATCACTATTAGGATACGCGGAAGAGGGGAAAGTCTTACCGGCATCAAGACGCTCCAGAAGAGCTTCAGTGCTTGACTTTACTTCTGCCCAGTCATTTCGCGTTGGCATCATTTCGTAGTCACGCCATCGAAGTAAAGGATTGCAGTCCTCATTTATCTCCCTTAGTTCCTGTGATGAGGGGCTATGAGGGTGGTTGACATCTCCATCCACATTCATGGACCTAACAATGTCACTGCCTTCACTCATAATTCCTGGGAAAGGTAAAAGGCACGTTTTAAAATTAAATAATTGTCAAAGAGGTTAAAAAATTGATAATCGTCATATATATATACTTTTCCAGGTTGAAAGAGGTTGAAAATTGTGTAGATACTTACGTCTTATAAGAGAAGTTAGGAGGGGGTGAACGTCATCCGTGTGAAGGATTTCTTCTAGGTTCTGATGAGGTTCAGTCATAACTTGGACAAAATAAGATTTTTGCTGGAAGCACTGAATTAGATGCAATTGCTTCACGCGAGAGTTGCCGAGATTTTGATAGAACCATCATCTGGAGGCTTCCAAGATAAGATTGGATATTGAACGGAAGAAAGATTACAGGTAACCAGATGTCTCTCTATCTATGACACACTTCAGGAACCTCCAGAGGTTATGATAATACAAGCATTCCTAAAAAATTTTGTATGCGAAACCTTTTGATCCTCAAGAGAAAGATGACATTCATCGTCGCGAGGAGACATTTGTAGATCTGTTTATTCAGGTGTTATCGTATCAAGTATCGTGGCTTATCATCATCCTCACGAGAAAGATAACACATTGTCAGCAGGACAAAATATACTTACATCTGTTTATTCAGGTGTTATCGTATCAAAGAAATTACCATTAATAATAATGATAATAATAATAATAATAATAATAATAATGAATATTATAATAATTTTATTAACAATAATTTCAAAACAGAAAAATAATTTTAATAATTTCCATAATAACTATTTCAGTTTGAATGATGGACTCGTTTTATTATTACTATTACTATTATTATTATTATTATTATTATTATTATTATTATTATTATTATTATTATTAATATTATTATCATAATTATTATTATTATTGTTATTATTATTGTACTGGGTTGTTCAAGTATAGACGTTAGTCGTAACAGTTGTGTATTGTTAACAAGAAGTTTCAACCTGAAATATATATTCCACGTAATACAAAATAATATAATGCCACCAGCTTTACGAATCTTGAAATCCCCGATTTAATCAATAATGATAATAATGAGTATTGTAATAAACAATAATTTAAAATATAACGATAACTTTAATAATTCCCATAATAAATATTTAAGATTGAATGATAGACTCGTAGTTAGGTATTATTTCACTCATTTGATGGTTTAGGTTAGGTTAGGTTAGGTTAGGATTCAGATTGAATGGTTAGGTTAGGTTAGGTTACGCCAGGTTTGGGTTGGGTTAGGTTAGGTTAGGTTAGATTTGGGTTAGTTAGGTAATATTTCACTCGCTTGATGGGTTAGGTTAGGTTTGGTTAGATTTGGGTTAGTTAGGTATTATTTCACTTTCTTGATGGGTTAGGTTAGATTAGGTTAGGTTAGAGAGAGAGAGAGAGAGAGAGAGAGAGAGAGAGAGAGAGAGAGAGAGAGAGAGAGAGAGAGATAGAGAGAGAGAGATGGAGATTTGTTAAGGGTAGCCAATGAGGTTAAGAGAGGGGTGGAGTTAGGTTAGGGTCAGTCAATAAGGTTAAGAGAAGGGGGTGGAGTTAGGTTAGAGATAGCCAATGAGGTTAAGGGAGGGGCTGGAGTTAGGTTAGGGGGCACCCTTGTGGGGAGTTAGGTTAGGGGGCACTCTTGTGGAACGATTTGAATTGGTCCATATATATATGGACCAGTTTGAATTGGTCCTTATGGATACTAAAGGGGCTCGTTTCCCTACTTATATATATATATATATATATATATATATATATATATATATATATATATATATATATATATATATATATATATATATATGTATATATACATACATACATATATATATATATATATATATATATATATATATATATATATATATATATATATATATATATATATATATATATATATATATATGTATATATATATATATATATATATATATATATATATATATATA
Organism: Palaemon carinicauda; assembly: GCF_036898095.1. Taxonomy (NCBI): domain Eukaryota; kingdom Metazoa; phylum Arthropoda; class Malacostraca; order Decapoda; family Palaemonidae; genus Palaemon; species Palaemon carinicauda. The sequence goes on from NC_090747.1 coordinate 11,288,037, forward strand.
TATGTATATATGTTATATATATATATATATATATATATATATATATATATATATATATATATATATATATATATATATATGTATATATATATATATATATATATATATATATATATATATATATATATATATATATATATATATACATATACATATATATATATATATATATATATATATATATATATATATAACATATATATATATATATATATATATATATATAAATTTATATATATGTCTGTGCATATATATATATATATATATATATATATATATATATATATATATATATATATATATATATATATATATATATATATATATATATATGACCCACGTAAATGGGTAATGACATGTCGAAATATTGATTTTCTACATTTATTATAAAATGTTCGTAAGTACACATTATACTGTACACAGCTATAACTCTCTCAGGTACGAGAGCCCTGTCTACTTCTCCACACAAAGGCAACTAACTTCCCTCTCTATCAAAATACAATCTTGCTACAACAAAATGCTGAGTTATAGATTTTTGTGGAATTCTCATGATTAAGGTGTTCATTTACCTTGTACACCATATATCTACAAACATTAATTATGATATTACTCGCCCCCCCCCCTACCCTAAAATGAAGTTCCTTACTCTGGGATGAGGTGAGCACTCGCCATCACTAGTATATGATATATGGAGGACACTCCGACCTGGAATAGGCATGGCATGTACTAAACAGAAATGCAACATAAAATATATGTATAGAAATCACCCCAAAAAATAACATATCTTCCACCAAGAAAAAATACAAAATTAAATATTGCATGAAAAAATTTACACAATACAATATAAATAATTCCACTCATTTCTTCTTAAGGCCTCTGCAACTAAAATACAGAAATCCCAAAGTAATAAAAAAAAAAATCATAACCTCAGTCTTTCACAACCTCATCAATAACCTCTCTCTGCTTGTGGACAATACGGGTTTTATGGGCGGGACAAGGGTAGAAATAGATATTCCTTCATCGCTCGATTTTACTTGTCCGGGTTTACGGCACAATTTCGCAACACAAGTCACCACCACCGTTTTACCATTTACTTAAATCATTACAGCACTTGCATTTGCAACTTCCAACCGGTGGCCACTAGCCGTTTTCCCGAGAAAATCATTCATCTTCCCGCCGTTCTCTTACAACATTAAGTATAAGGTATTCACATCTACACATTCTCTGACACTACTTATCCTCAAGGTGGAACACCAATCCCGCAGCCACTCACCATTCGGGAAGGGTCCCGGCCCCAAAAACCAGGAATCATATAAATACATGAATAATACAGCATCCGCCTGACGGATCTCACCTGACCTATTTAACCTATGATGGTTTTTAGGTTTAATCAACAATGTTATACTCATTTCCACATTCAGCAAAATTACCACAACATTTTACTTATACATTGAGCATCAAGTTTATTTGAAACACGTCAAAAGAAGAAATGAAGTCTGCTCAAACAAGAGCAGCAAAGGAAAATAAAAATCTACTCATCAACTCGAGGAATGTTACATATGCAGGGGTAAGAAGGAACACTTTTGAAAACTTTCTCTTCAGGCATCACATATATGTGTGCCTGATGATGTTCAGACACTGCGCCATTAATAATGCTTTGTAACACATGTTTGTTAGGCTTAACCATCTTTACTCGGTACGGACCCAAATACGCTGGCTCTTGTTTGTAATATTTTCAAATACACACGATCGCCCACAAATACTTTTACTGGTGCGGTTTTGAATCAACCATCATACTTTGAGCTGTGTTTTTCATTAGCCTTTCAGTGGTGCTCATTACTCTCATCAATAGATTTGATAAATATACACGGTATTGTTTAGGTGAATAATTTGGCAATTGTTGCCAAGTGATCTGTACCGTATATGGTAACACAGGATACTGTTCATACACTAAAAAGAAAGGTGTGTCCCAGAGTGAAGCATTATATGCAATGTTCAAAGCTAGCTCAGCAGTAGGATGCATGACGTGCCAATGGAGGGGGCCATCAGCCATTAAGTAACGTAAAATTCGCACTACTTCCCTATTATGCGATTCCACTAAGCCCTTTACTGAAGATCTATATGCGGTCACTGAGTAGTCTTCCATTTTCATCAAGTCCGTGACCAATTTCGACACCTTATTTATAAACTTGAGACCTTTATCACTTATCCAAATTATCAGGCAACCAAACCTAGTAATGAAAGAACACAACGCCTTGGCTAATGAATTCTACGATTCATCCAACATTGCCTAGGTATCAGTGTTCCGAGTAAATGAATCTACAAATACACATATATACTTATGTTGTGAAAAACAATTAGTAAATGGTTCTACCAGATCCATATGCACTCTGTAAAATTTAAAAGGAATCACAGCCACTTTCTGGCTTTCGGGCTTCCGGTACAGTGTTTTTATGTTCTTCAAAACAGTTAGAAGCAAGATAACCTTTAATATAATTCTCTATATATTTTTTCATTCATAACCAAAAGAAGGATTCACGTGATATTCTTAAAATTCTATCAATCCCTAAATGCCCTGCATACGGACTTGCTTGTACAATGTGGATGGGTTGATTAATTAAAGAGGGAGGAAGAACTACCGGTGCACAAAACTCCCCCCCCCTCTTCTCGTAATCACTATATAAAATATAATTTTCTATAAAAAAAACTTCTCATGGGGCACACTCAGGAATGACGGATAACTCTCCGATTTCCCTTTAATCACTGCTCCCACTCTTTCCATCCATTCCTCTTTTTTCTGTCCCTCTCGGTCTTCTTTTATGTCCCAACCTCCCAAGTCAATCAAACCTGCATCATCAATCATCCATTTTGGACACCCCTGTTCAAGTCCTTGGCCTCCCACATATATTCATCTTCGCCGCTCATAACTATCTCTCCCTCTCCCTCTCTCTCTCTCTCTCTCACACCCCGTCTTCTGACTACTCATCGGGAGATTTCACATTCCATTCTCTATTTTCTCTATTTTGATTGGGGTCTTCAATATTTTGGTTACGTTCTTCGTTCCTCTTTTGTGCCCTAGTTGTTACTCCCATTACTGCATCTCAAGAGAGAGCATCAGCTACCTTGTTTCCTTTACCTTTTATGTGGTGAAAACCCTTTAAATTAAACTCTAAAAATCTCTCAATCCATCTCGCTTGTCGAAAGGCCAAATAATTTTTACATTACAAATCAAGTAAAGGGCGATGATCACTTTGCAACTCAATCGACTTGCTTAATGAAAAAAAACGATGCCTCTCCAAAACCCAAAGAATAGCCAAATCCTCTCGATCGAAAGTACTATAAATCTTTTATGCCCCTTTTAATGACCGGGAAGCAAAACAAATGGGTCACCTTCTGCCTTTATTATCTCATTGAGAAACTACGCCACATATAGCTATGCTGCTCGCATCTGTTGTCACTAAAAATGGGCGATCAAGTCTAGGATGTGCGAGTAATTGATAGCTAGTTAAGGCAGCTTTTAAATGGTTAAAAGCCCTTTCTTCTTCCACTCCCAATTTATTACTTCTCGTTTCTTTAAAGCATCTAGGGTCTCGCTATATCTCCAAAACCTCTCATGAATTTACGGTAATACCCAGCGAGCCCTAGGAACCCAGCTACTTCCTTAGAGTTACGTGGCCTGGGTAAATATCTAATAGCCGCTACTTTACTGGGGCAGGGTTGGACAACTTTTGGGGTTATTATATCACCTAAAAATTCGACCTATTTACAGAAAAATTTGCACTTTGACAAATTTATTTTCATACTATTACGTCACAATGTTCTCAAATTTTACGAATATTATTATTATTATGTTCTTAGGGTGTTTTCCCTGTAATTATGATATCTTCTGAATAAACGTGAACATGGTCAATTAAGGGAGACAAAACCGCCATCATTACTCTGGAGAAAAAACTTGGAGCATTTTCAACACCGAAAAGAAAAAAATTAAACTGAAATAGTTGATCGTTAGCTATAAATGCCGTTTTATATTTACTGTCTTCCTGAATGGGTATTTGATAGTATCCAGATTTTAAATCAACAGTTGTAAAATATTTACTGTTCCGTACCTTCACAAGTAAGTCTTCGATCGAGAGCAATAGAAATGCATCACCTTTAGTGACTGCATTCAACTTCCTACAATACACACAAAATTGAAACGAGACATCCTTTTTCGTAACAGCTACAATTGGAAGAGCCCAGGGGCATTCGCTCTTCTAGATTACTGCTTGTTTCCATAATTTATTAATTTCCCTTCCTATCTCACCCTGGAAATTAATGGGTACCTTATAAGGCTTTGACCTGATAGGCTCCGCCTGCCCAGTTTCAATGCTAAAGGGAAATCAATTAGTCCTCCCGGGTTGCTCATCTCCAATTGCAATTACACCGGAATAATTATTGACAATGTCATTAACAACAGCTTCATATTCTGACTGACATAGTTTTCCTGCTTGCATAATCAAGTTCTGAGTGCGTTCGTTTGTGGTGGCTGGAGTTGTGGCTACCAACATCCCATTATAAGCAATTTCCCATAAGTCTAATCCACACACCAAATCACTTCCTACTGCAACTCTTTTATTTGACAAATCAACTATCGTTATATCGGCTCTGTTCTCTTTTATTTCTGTCAAGCCTTCTAATATCAAGAGATTTGTCTCTTGCGAGTGCGCCCAACGGTAGCATCGCCCGCATGGGCTCTACGGCCAGATCCTGCGCGCCCGCGCGTGCGGGAACATTCACCTTCGCTCGCGAGCGCTTAACCTTCCTTCTGCGCAACCTCTGCTTTCTCCAGCTCGCGCCCCTGTGCACCATCGCTCGCAGGCGCGCGCCATCAGTCTCCCGTGCGCAAACTTGGGCATTTCCCATCGCGCGAGCGCCAGCATGCTCCCCAGCGCGATCGTCAAAAGCCACCCTCCCCCACGCCAGGGTGCAAGACAACGCACGGCCAGGTCCTCCTCTTCCCTTCCCCACGCCCCACCCCCGCAAGCGCAGAACAACCTGCTTGTTGGCAGGGGGGAAGGTTCCGGAAAGGTCCAGGGACTTTTCTTCCCCTTCATCATCTTTTCAGGCGAATTCCCCTTTCGTAACTCCTCCTAGGGATCGGTCGATCCCCTTCCCTCTAGAGGGAGTTTCTGACAGCGCAGGGCGAGGGCGAAGCTGACTCCTCGTATGTCCTTGAGGAAGGCCTCCTCACCCCCCCCCCCCAGACTTTCTCTCCCTCCCCTTCGGACGAAGATTTCCCGTCGTCAGGGGAGTCACGTGAGGTGAGGCGTTCCCCCATCGCATCAATGAGGGAAACCCCACCTCACGCTGAAAAGTTTTCTCCGGTAGGGGTGGAAAAGAGCCTCCCACCATCGTTGTTGAAGTCCTGCATCCCTCCCATGAGGGAGTCGAAGGGCTCCAAGACTATGCTGAAGTCATCATCAAAGTTTAGACCGGAGTCAGCCAAGCACTCGGATCCCCCCAAGAAGAGCCTTTGGGGACAGGAGACTTCGCTGCTTGCCCTTCAGGAGGAGAGCTGCAGGAGTCAGAACGTGCATTCTGGCAGGTTCTGACCCTTATGAGGAATCTCAATGGATTTGCTGATCCAGAAATTCCTCCTCGTGAGGGCAAAGACACGGTCTTGGACCGAGTCTTTGGGACTCAAAAACCCTCAAAGGCCAGTGTGGCTTTGGCCTGGTCTCAAGGGGTCAAGAGTGCCAGAGACAGGTCGAAGCCCAGCTCTCCGAGCTTGCCTCCTCCAGCCAATCCAGTGCCGGCAACAAACTCCTTCCACCTCCTCGTGTCCATTAGAGGAGTTACTTCAACATCGTTGAGGAGACTTGATTAGCTCTTCCCCTTCACCATTCTTTGGAAGAGCTTACCAGGGGAGTCCCTCTTAAGAGACTCTCCAACCGAAAGTTCTCGTTGTCGGCCACGGAGATCCTTAGCCAGGATAAGGTAGCGAAGTGTGCCATACAGGCCACTTCGTCGCTGGATATCTGGCTAGGGACCCTAGGCATCCTGTTACATTCAGAGGATTTGTCCATAAAGAGTACCAGGAAGGCTTTGGAGACCTTTTTACTCTCGGGCACTCGCACGATCAAGTTTCTAGCCCACCAAGTCTCGAACTTGTGGGCTAACACCATTTTGAAACGTCGAGATGCGGTGTCTGAGAGATTCCATCAAAAGGTCCCCAATACTGAGATCAGCAGACTCAGACATTCTTCCGTTATGGGGAAGAACCTGTTCGAGCCTAAGGATGAGAAGCAGGCGGCTGAGAGGTGGAGGAAGTCCAACCAAGACTCTCTCCTGCATAGGGCTCTAACATCGAAGTCCTATAAACCTCCAGCACCCCAGCAATCACGTCCTACCAAGACCATGAAACCGGAAGCTGCAGCGAAGACGACGGTGTCTAAGCCCTTTCCTGTCAAGGACAAGAAAGGCAAAAAGTCCTCCAGGGGAAGAAAGAATCCTAGAGGGAGCAGCCGAATCCGCAAACGCTAGGACTGGAAATCCCCCTGCATGTCCACCAGTGGGGGGATGCCTACAAAGTTGCGCGAACAGGTGGCTGGAACTCGGGGCCAATTCATGGACGATTTCCATAACCAGTGTCGTTGAGTTCCCTTGCCATGGGATCAGCAAGGGGGCAAGCCCTTCGGGCAGAAGTCCAGACCATGTTGAAGAAGGGCGCTCTCCAAAGGTCCTCGATGGGTCCCTAGGCTTCTTCAGTCGACTCTTTCTTTTAAAGAAGGCGTCTGGAGGCTGGAGACCATTCATCGACCTCTCAGCTATGAACAAGTTTGTCAAGCAAACTCCGCTCAGCTTGGAGACCGCAGACACGGTCAGACTTGCAGTGAGACCGCAAGACTTCATGTGTACACTGGACCTGAAGGACGCGTACTTCCAGATCCTAGTCCATCAGTCTTCAAGGAAGTACTTAAGATTCAGCCTAGACAAAAAGGGTTACCAGTTCAAGGTGCTGTGTTTCTGTCTCTCCACAGTACCAAAGGTTTTCACCAGAGTGTTCACCCTAATATCGTCCTGGGCACTCATGATCGGCATCCATCTCCTCCGTTATCTGGACGACTGGCTGATCTTAGCAGACTCGGAGTCAGCCCTTCTTCGACACCGAGACAAACTTCTGGGAATTTGCCAAGATCTGGGGATCATGGTAAATCTCGAGAAATCCTCTCTGCTTCCCATTCAAAGACTGATCATAGACACCAATTTCTACAAAGCCTTCCCATCAGACAACAGGATAGCAAGGCTGAATAGGGTCGCAAGCCCTTTATTCAGACGAGAAGAACTCCCAGCCCAATCGTCGTTACGTTTCCTCGGTCAAGTCTCATCTTTGGCTCGTCTAGTTCCCAATGGTCGCCTCCGGATGAGATCCCTCCAATGGCGACTCAAGTCACGATGGAATCAGGGATACAATTCCTCGAACGTCATGATCCCTATGGGTCCTGCAGAACAGACATACCTTCAGTGGTGGGTGACAGACAAAAACCTACGAAGTGGAGTGGATCTTCTCGTCCTCCCCCCGGATTTGATGCTGTTTTTGGACGCTCAAAGAAAGGGTGGGGGCCCACGTTCGGCAACACAGGACCTCAGGCCTGTGGTCAAAATCAAAAAAGTGCCTCTATATAAATCTGCTAGAAATGAAGGCCGTATTCCTGGTCCTTCAACAGTTCCAACTATACCTGGTAAGTCACTCTGTGGTGGTGATGAGCGACAACACCACTGTAGTGGCTTACATCAACAATCAAAGAGGTACCTTTTCAAATCAGTTATCCCATCTCGCAGAAGAGATACTGAGATGGACCGAAGCCCACTCGATTCCACTATCGGCATGCTTCATTCCAGGCAAGAGGAATGTGCTCGCCGACAGTCTGAGCAGATCGTCTCAGATAGTGAGTACTGAGTGGTCTTTGGTTCATCTAGTAGCCAACAAAGTCCTGACTTTGTGGGGTTCCCCAACTGTGGATCTTTTCGCTACAGCACTGAACTCCAAACTTCCGCTGTACTGCTCCCCAGTCCGGATCCCAAGGCGCTCTGCCAAAATGCCTTCCAACAACGGTGGGACAATATCGATGTGTACGCTTTTCCCCCGTTTTGTCTGATGAGAAGGGTGCTCAACAAGACCAGAATAACGGTCAATCTTTTGATGACCCTTATAGCTCCGCTATGGCATCACGCGGAATGGTTTCCGGACCTTCTGCAACTCCTAATGGAACTTCCGAGAGAACTCCCTCCGCGACACGAGCTACTCAAACAACCACACGCCAAAATCTTCCTAAAAGCCGTAGCTTCGCTACGACTTCACACCTGGAGACTATCCAGCATTTCCTCGCTGAGAGAGGATTTTCGCAACAAGGTACGGTCAGGATGTCTGGACACTTGGGAAAATCATCTGTATCTGTCTACCAGGCAAAGTGGAGAGTCTTCTATGGTTGGTGTCGTGGAAGGGGTATCTTTTCACTTGATGCCACTATTCCAGCAATAGCAGAGTTCTTCGTGTATTTGCGGGAAGAAATGCGCCTTTCAGTCTTGGCGGCATAAGTCTATCGCTCAGCCTTAAGTCTAGCCTTCAGGCTCAAGGGAGTAGACATTTCTTCCTTGCTGGAACTTTCCCTACTCATACGGAGTTATGAACTTACCTGCCCTCAGTCGGAAGTGAGACCTCCTCCTTGGAACGTGGTTCGAGTTCTCAGGTCTCTTAAGAGACCTCCCTACGAACCATTACGCCAGGCTTCAGATCGCCACCTAACTTGGAAGACGGTGTTCCTGCTAGCTTTGGCCTCGGCCAAGCGAGTCCTTGAACTTCATGGTCTCTCTTATGACATCCCCCATTCAAGGGGATGGGGGGAGGTAACGTTCAAATTCGTCCCTGAGTTTATTGGTAAGACTCGGAATCCGTGGGCGCTGGACCCTCGGTTTGACTCCTTCTAGATTTTGAGTCTTCGTTCTGTAACAGAGGACTCAGAC
>NC_090747.1:11314539-11319539 GCF_036898095.1 Palaemon carinicauda
TTTTATTAATTCGAAAATATAGAAGATAAAGTTATTTAAATACTGTTTTACATGTTATTTCTCATCCATATATGCAAAAAAAGAAAAACATTCCTAGAAAATATTTTACATTAGTATAGAAGAGAGGTAATTAAATATATCAAAATTCCGTAGGTCATAAAAGTGAAGTTCTACCTAAACCTGAACGAGTATAGTATTATTTACTAAATAAAAGTTGAAATCATTTGTTCCACACCCGCAAGGAGCTGGAACATAACAGGAAAGCAAATAATTTCCATAAATAATTTCAGCCAAATATTGATTTTTAAACTGGTATAATCTGTAGACAAAGTGCATAAAAGAGATATATATATATATATATATATATATATATATATATATATATATATATATATATATATATATATATATATATATATATATATATATATATATATATATATATATATATATATATGTACATATATATATATATATATATATATATATATATATATATATATATATATATATATAAAGCAGAAACGAAAAATATGGAATAAATTCTATTGTCAGAGAAAATGTTAATTAAGTTAAAAATGAAAATATTAAAAATGTTGAAGTAAAGTGGCCATGGGATTTTGAGAAGGAAAATTTATTTACCTGTAAGAAAAAAAAAAACATAAACACTAATCTCAACAATGAATATGAACACCCTTCTAATAGGATATAAATCTAACAACGTTAGTTTAGTATTACAAAATGGACACAAGATCAGGGAAAAATTAAAAAAGACCCCCCCCAAAAAAAAACTAATAAAGAAAAGATTGGAATTTAGGGTGAAAAACACAAGATTAAATATAAATGGAAGAACTTCCTAAGACAATAAACACACTAAACTCCCAATATATTCGTAAAACAATCAGACCAATATTGAGGAAACACTAAAAAAGGTAAAAAAACATCAAGTTGATGAAAACATGACTAGGAACAGGAACGGGTGCCAAACGTAACAGTAGGAGAAGTAAAGAAAGAATTAAAGGATATGAAACGAGGTAAAGCCGCTGGAGTAAATGGCTTGACAATTGATTTATTAATATATGGAGGAGATTTAAAATTATTATTATTATTATTATTATTATTATTATTAATATTATTATTATTATTATTATTATTATTATTCAATAATAATAATAATAATAATAATAATAATATTATTATTATTTTTACTATTATTATTATTAATAATTATATTCAAAATATGAAGGAAAGCTTATTAAAATTTATTTTTGGGTTATACGATGCAATAGAAACTACCTTCCACGGTAGGAACAAAGTCTGCTCAAGGAGAGGCCATTGCACTTTACCAGGATCTGAAGGATTGAACTTTTACGAGGGCGAGAGACATTTTGCTCTCTTCTGGAATTTTTTCTCGACCATAAAACTTTAGTTTTATGGCCACGAATATATTTCACAAGCAAGATCACTAATGGTCAGGGACCTAACATTATTATTATTATTATTATTATTATTATTATTATTATTATTATTATTATTATTATTATTATTATTATTATTATTATTGTAATTATTATTATTATTATTATTATTATTATTATTATTATTATTATTATTATTATCAGTTAAGCTACAATTTAAGTTGGAAAGCAGGATGCTATAATCCTAAGGACTTCAACGGGGATAAATAGTCCAGTGGGGAAAGGAAATAATGAAATAAATAACCTCTATGAGAAGTATAAAATAATTATTATAAAATATTCTAGGGACGATAACACATTAAAGCCGATCTTTCATATATAAACTTCAAAAAGACACTTATGTCAGCCTCTTCAAAAAAAGAAAAAAAAAAAGAGTTGCTGCAAGTTTTAAGATTTCCATTTCTATAGATATAACTACAGGATTAGTAAGATCATCCCATAACTTGGTTACAGCTCGAATAAAACTTCTAGTATACTGTGTAGTGTTGAGCCTAAGAATGAGAAGGCCTGACTATTAGAATTAACTGCATACCAAGTATCACAAACAGGATGGCTCTGTCCAGGAAGATCTGAATGTAAAGGGTGGTTAAAATTATGAAAAATCTTATGCAACATGCATCACGCACTTATTGAAAGACGCTGCCCTAGATTAGTATCGAGATCCAGAAGATAAAATCTATTAAACCGTAAATTTTTAGCCAACAAATTAAGAATATAAACATCAGATGAATAGTAGTTGAACATTGATTTCTGTAATTGACGCATTGAGGGGTTGAGGGTGATGCTAATTGTGTCCACTGCAAGAGCTCCCCTGGCAAGGCTGTCAGCTGAATCATTTCCCTGAATCCCAGGAGTGGTGATCCACTTCAGTGTACCTTGTATGTGGTTTTGAAAGTAGACAAAGGCCAGGTGCATTATGTTGGAGATGATGACGGTGAGTTTCACCGGATTTGACGAATTACTTCGTAAAACTTCCATTTATTAGTCAATATCGCAAAGGCATTTGGAGTGCTTCCAACTGTGGTGTTCACCTTCGAATTGGTCGATTAAAAAAAAAAAGGCAAAAGTGTGTGATAAAACACTCATTAGTAAACCTTCAGAAATTACAATTTTCATTTGAATATTACCTTATTCACTTCAGGTCTTCAGTATTAATTTCTGAAGGTTATGAGACTCTTTTATTTATATTATGTTAGAATGCAAGAGATGGTTTACTCTAATAATACTATAATGATATGATATCATAATAGTCTTCCGTGATTAAAAACTCCCTTTAGTTGTTATTATTTAAAGTAGGTATCAGCAGAAACTTAAAATTGGTTTTATTATATTGTAATATGAATGTGACTCATTTCTAGAAAAAAAAATGACATCTCAAATGATCAATGTTATTAGTACATTACTATACTCTGTCACTTTAAAGCTGGATATCTAAAGTTTAACTTGTGATTTATTTCATATAACTGATCTATTACATATCATTGTTACTATCTTTTGAATTCATTATATCCCATGAACATGGAATTAAAACGTAATTTAGGAAGCAAGATCAGATTTATTTAAATGGTTAGATAAATGTCAATAAACTTTCTTTATTTCTTTAACATACACTTGAGTACCAGAAATTTCAAAATAGGAGATCAAACTATACCAATCATCGGCCCAATACATTTATGCGATGGTCCAGAAACACACTTTGAGGTGAATAATATTTAAAACCTTTTGAATATGATGTATTAGGGAAAAGGAAGAAATGGAGGTAACCAGAAGAGAGTACCTACTGTAGATCTGGTATCAGACTCCTGGTATATATGTATGTATGTATGTATGTATGTATGCATATATGTATGTATCTATGTATGTATGTAAAATCCCTTTTTATTCAACATCTCGTGCATGTTCCACTTTTCCAGTTTCCCTCGGAATCGGAGAGAAAAGAGAATGTCCTTTGCAGTGAATAAATATATTTTTTTTTCTTTTCAAAAGACATATTTTACTTGTTTTATTCACTCTGTGATTAAGTAACTGAAAGATCGTAAACAATCCATTAGCAGATAGAAGAGCAGCAACAAATAGGGAAATTTGTTGAACACATCCTTTTTTAGAATGTTTAAATTTTGTAACCCAAGGGAAAAGGAGGGGTCAGAAAAGGAACACATGCAACCTCTTACTATGTTATTAGACTGAATCCGCCTCACAAATGTTACTTGTAGGCGGCATATTCTAGGGCGCACCGCAGACCGAACGTTGACATTGAATTTTTGGACTAATTGGGGTGATATGTCACATGTCGCATAATTTGGTAATTTTCCATCTAAGTTGGCCACCCCATATTGTATGTGGTAGGCTCGTGGTATACTCAAATAAGCATGTCGACAATCACCAAAAGGACAACCCACGACTCTTACAATAATGACAATTTTGTATGTTTCGGATGGAGAGCCCATATTACCTGGATCCCAACGGTACCTAGTTCACTGGCCTGCAGTGCAACGTTCTTAGCAAATAGGGTACAATAAGCACGCAGCATAGCCTAATTTCTTATGCATTGTGACTTTTTCACCTTTACTGGGATTTTAACACACCACCCTTGCATGAGTAGTGAATACTCACAGGTGTAGATCTAGCCCATAGCATGCGGAGCACATCGTTGCCCATTTCACAGGCCTTCAGTTCACGGTTTTTTGGCTTTGCTGGGATTTGCACCCGCCACTCCTACAAGAGTGATGAATAAAAGTGTCACAGATGGAGAGCCCGCATCGTACGAAGTTCAAGAGAACCAATTTGAACGTCCAGGCATGAAGCATTCACGTGCAAATGGGACGTATATTTTATCAGGGGGTCTGAAAAGGTGAAATCTGGGAGGTCACTTGACCACTTGGACCAGCGTAGCATACCGCTATTTTCGAGGTAGTGACAAGCCATATGTACCCTTTCAAAGATGATGTCACCGCTATAATCACATGGGTGAAGGTCAATACCAGACTACTCGTTCTCGAATAGGGCATGCACAAAATGGGCAATTTTTACAACAGTACCAAAATGTTGCAATTTTTTACTTACCACCATAAATCTCTGGAATGGAGGACCCCGGTGGGTTCAAGTCTGCCATGGATAAACCCAACCCCTCAGCAAATGTGCGTACCCCGAACAGGTAATGGGTCCTAATACCATCCATTGGATGGTAGGGGCCCCTAAATTTGGGTTATCCCCGTAATGCATAATCCCATACAAGGGGACACATGGGTGCATGTAAACCAGCATGTGCGCCACCTGGTGGTGGGTGTGAGAAGCCTGTTATGTCCCATCACCTACTGCATAGTTTTTATGTCCCCGTGTTGCACATTTCGGGGCCACTTGGCAGCCATTGCGCCCATGTCGAGATTACCGGGAATACAGGTGAAGACAGACTCGCACGTAGCACGTGCAAAAAATTAATCCCAGAAAAGTGACACATGGAATGAGGTAGACGATAGTAAGTCTTATTTCTTTCCGAAGCAAAAATGAGATCTTGCATCCTGT
>NC_090747.1:11332039-11334366 GCF_036898095.1 Palaemon carinicauda
TTAAGCATTGGCCAAAAATATCTAAAAAATTATGCGGACAAAATTCCTAACTCTATAATATATCTGGTGAATCAGCGTGTTTTCTATAAGGCATATCAAAAATCTCATAGCTGGAAAGTTATAAGGATGAGTATCTCTTTGGCACAAAGGAGTAACAAAGTGACCAACTTGAACTCCCCCCCCCCCCCTCTCTCTCTCTCTCTCTCTCTCTCTCTCTCTCTCTCTCTCTCTCTGACCACTGCTCATATCTTGAAAATGCAGTGACATTTCCGTTTACACAAACCTCGTTACAGAAAATCATTAATAAATAAGAAGCACATTGAAAGTGTGATTAGTTTTGGCAGTTAAACTCCTTTTAAAAATATATATTTAAACACATGTGCAGTGTACAAACTAATGACCATTACATATGAAAAAGCCTTTTCCCTCACTTATAGATTTCATATGACTTTAATTGACTTATCTTTCATTCTTGTTTTTTTTTTCTCTCTCTCTCTCTCTCTCTCTCTCTCTCTCTCTCCTCTCTCTTCTCTCTCTCTCTCTCTCTCTCTCCTCTCTCTCTCACTGATATGTTTTACTATTATATATTTTCCCTATTTCTAAACATAACCATTAGAATTTGAAATTTGCATCATGTTTATAAACTGTAATTATATGTATTTGCATTAAGAGACAACAAACCATGAATGAATAACCGAATTTATCTAGTAGAACAAAATCAGCATGAAGAAGATGCGAGTACTTAGTAGCATCGTCCGTGTTATAGATTTATCACAAATATAATATATGATTACCATTTATAATAACCAAGCAAGCTAAAGCATATTTCATCGTTTTCAGGAAAACATATGTAATATGTGGAATTATATTTATTAATACATTGATGATCTTATAATTGTTTCACAACGATTACTTTTCTATAAATCCTAATCTGTTAATATGTAAATCCATTAGTGTCCTTGATATAATGAAGTTATGAATTAGATTTGTCTCAGATGGATGACTAGCCAACGCCTCTCTAATCTTTCCCAGTGAATGTAAATTCTCTCGTAATCTCCTGGAAAGTATTCCAATGGAAGTTTAACTTAAGTTGAACTTCCATTGGAAAATTCGATCAGGAAACCAAGGACTTGCTCTATTCTGCTTTATATGAACCAACATTACCTGCGTTTCAAGATGAAAAGAGATGTGAGTTTATAGAGAATGTTTTCTGCTGAATATGTTATAGAATTGAGCATACTCTTATTAGATTATCTGATTGATCTTCCTCAATACAGAGTAAAGTAATATTTCTAACTAAAGAGGCATTGATTTGAGATTAATTTTCATAACAATGTTAGATTAAAAATGATACAAATATTAATTTTAACTATAACTTATAGATTACTGGAAGAAATTGCTTATGATTAGCGATGATTATTTTATTCATTCCATTGTTTGTTTTGATAACACCAAATTCAATATTCAATATTTAAAACATTGAACTCTTTATTCCTGTGGATGCTACGATATAGAAATCTCCTTAATAAATAGAACAAATTAATGTTAATGAACATATGCATCGTCATACACACACACACAAAAAAAAATAAAAAAACAGCTTACGGAATTATATTTGATGGCATTAAAAGTTATTGCAAATTGTCATATAATTCTAATGAGATTCTTCCTTAGAATAAATGTTATAGTAAGCTAGTAATTTTATAATACCACGGGCAACCAAAATTGCACAAACCTCCTTATTTCTCCACCAGTGAAAAAGAAGAACAAAAATAAATATCGGAAATAGTAATTCTGTGGGGTTTAGCTGGTGTTCATTATCGTTAGAAATTGATTGCGTCATTGTTCATAAAGGTTTTCAGAGAAAGGCCATCTATTGACTCATTCTACTTCTCAATCAATCATGTGTTCTCTCTATAGAGTGGCCTTCCATAATCCATTCCCTGTCATTTTGGATAATTCGGTTTTGATGCCAAAATACATGAAAGTCATTTATTTAGTAAATTAAATCCAAGGTTAACGGTGTTATATAAATGAATTTTCATGGGTGATATTCAATATAAACACAAATGTATACATCTCGGATGATTTCATTATCATGACCAGTAAAATTATATATAAATTACCGCCTTGAGAGCAAAAGAGTTAATCCCATTGCCTAGGTGAAGTGTTGCATATTAGAAATACATTAATGCAAACATACCATTCATTCATTTAACTTACTTGGTTAGCTGTTTTTTTTTCTTTTTCTTTTTAAGTTTAGTTAAGATCCGGACCTCTTTTTACAATATTTTTTTTTTTATACTGATGAATCGTAAAAAAATTAC
>NC_090747.1:11337366-11354866 GCF_036898095.1 Palaemon carinicauda
ATATATATATATATATATATATGTGTATATATGTATATATATTTACATATATCTATATATATATATATATATATATATATATATATATATATATATGTATATAAATATATATATATATATATATATATATATATATAAATATAAATATATATATATATATATATGTATATATATATATATATATATATATTTATATATATATATATATATATATATATATATATATATATATGTATATATATAATATATATTTATTTATATATATATATAATATATATATATATATTTATATATATATATATATATATATATATATATATATATATATATATATATATATATATATATATGAATATATATATATATATATATATATATATATATAAATGAATATATATATATATATATATATATATATATATATATATATATATATGTATATATACGTATATATATATATATATATATATATATATATATATATATATATATATATATATATACATATATATATATATATATATATATATATATATATATGTATATATATATATATATATATATATATATATATATATATATATATATATATATATATACATATATATATATATATATATATATATATGTATATATATATATATATATATATATATATATATATATATATATATATATATATATATATATATATATATATATATATAAAAGACAGAGATCTGAAGATAAGGAGAAGAAAAACAGATATGAGAACGGAGGCTATATATAAGTTTAGTGAGATCGTGTTACTCGATGAACAGGAGTCACCGTATGATAATGAGACAGTTTCCAATAGATTCAGTTGATTTGAGAATAAAGTACTCTGAAGGATATTGGGAGTTAAATGGCAGGACAAGATTAGAAATGAAACTATTACAGAGATTACTCGTGTATCATATGTGGAGGAGATCATGATGAGGGATAAATAGGGATGGTTTGGCCATGCTCTTCACATTCCCCAAGAGAGATTAGTACACCAAACTTTCAGATTGGCTCCAGAAGGCACTTGGAGAATTAAAAAACCCAGGCCTACCTGGCTGAGGACTATGAAGCGCGAAGTAGATGAGGATGAATAGAGGGTATGAATTGAAAGCTCAAGATAGAGGCGACTGGCGAAATCTAACTTAGGCCTTTTCTGTCAAAAGGCATTGGAGATGATGATGATAATGAGGATACACACTCGCACACAAACAGACACAAACACACACACACACACACACACACACACACACATATATATATATATATATATATATATATATATATATATATATATATATATATATATATATATATATATATATATTATCAGAGTAAAGTAAATTTCTCATTTGTTTAAGACAACCTGGTTCTAGTTTTAAGTGGTTTCCACTATAGGTTAAAGTAGTTTAAAAGTGGAGTGTTGTTGATTGTTTCTCGCCTACTTCCCGCTCAATTACCTTGTTTTGAAATATTGTGTTAATGATTATATTTTGTTTGCCCTAGTGATGACGGAGGAGTGTTGATGTCGGAGGTGGGTGCTCGAACAGAAGACAGTTCGAGCTTGAGCACTCCCCCAACAACATACTCTAAGGTGCTTACGAAATTGAAATATTGGATGACGACGTTTAGGTTTGTGATTTGGACAACGCTTTTGTGTTGATCCTCGCCTTGGTTTATAGTGTGCAGGTCCTCTTGTCACCTACGACTCGAGTAGTTACTTGCATCTAAGCCAGTTTAGTGTACTTTGGAGAGAGACTCGCAGGTGCTACTGTCACTTGCGACTTGAGTCTGCTCTGCCGTTCCCTGACGCTAAGGAGTACCCAGGGAATTGGCTTCGTCTCTGGCTTACTGACCTTGTCGTCTCGTATCAGCTGCAGTGGTGTTGGGATTTTGCTAGCTCGTGAGGTGGCCTAGAGCGAGGCCGTTGCCAGGTAAGACCTTGTATCTCTGTTTATCGAGTAGAGATCGATATACCTGGCTGATTCTACCCTGGCGTACTGTTCCTGCCCTTTTTGCTGGTAGGAGGAGTGGATAACGGCCTTAATTTTTGTCTTTATTTTATTATTTTAAAGTGAGGAGAACTATATCCTTTGTGTGTAAGCTAAGATATATATATATATATATATATATATATATATATATATATATATATATATATATATATATATATATATATATATATATGTTGATGAAGGTTTTTTTGAGTGTTTAGACATGTGTTTCTAGGTAAGTTTTATAATTGTTTTCTTATGTTTTTGTACTCAACTTCTTTCTTTCTTGAATTTAGTTTTATAGTAATGTCTGGTCTGGCCAGCTAAGTTGTGGGATCCAAACTAGTTAAATATTTATAATGTTTATTTCTTATATCTTGATTAGGATTTAGTTTACTAGTTTTAGGGAATCCATTGTGATTCAAATTATTTGTATTTGTTATTTCTCGTCATCTGGTTGTGATATTTGCTATATCGGGCAAAGTTGACCTAAATTATTGTTAGTATTAAGTAATATGTATGGATAAGTTTTATTGAGTGTTTTGTTTCTGCTGACCTTTAGCCCTGAGTTACATTTTTACTGACAACAATCGTTGAAAGAACTTTAGTTACGCCTCCCAGGGGTCGTAACAAATTTGGCGACTTTGACAGGATTGTTCTCAGGTGTACTCAGTGTTTTGGTCAGTAGAACGGCAATTGGTTAATTTGACAGCATTTTTTTTTTGTTACTGTAGTGTATTACCTTTCTCCCCTGATAAATTGGGTATAATGGAGGATTTTGTATTTGATGCAGCCGAATATTTAGGGTCGGTAGACTGCATTAATCATTTACCTGTGTTAAGTAGGAAAAATTTGGTTGAGAGTGCTCAATGGTTATGTGTTCCGCTGAAGCCTGCAAGCACTAAAAGAGAGGTCCTAATTGCAATTTGTGATAGGATTTCTCATGATTTAGCCGAGGCCGAAAATTTGATTGGCGATAGTAGAGAGGGAAATGATGGTGAAGGTAGTGTATTTGAGGGAGATTCAGAGGATGAACAAGTGAGCCTGAAAGCGGTTTTAACACTTTTTGATGATCCTCCCCTAACAGGTATTATTTTTGAAGGTCCCTCCGATTTTCCCAAAGCTAATGGGTCAACAATGACCATTTTTCCTATTTTGAGTCCTAGGCCAGAGGAACCCCTGCCTTCAGTTCCTGTTTTGGAAGAGTCCAAGGAGGAAATAGAATTTAAGTTAATCAGTAAAAGGATAGAATTAAGGAAGCTAGAGTTTGAGGAGAACTAGAAGGCAAGGCGTCACGAGTTGGAGGTGGCAAATATTAAGTTACAGATGGCCAGGTTGGAGGGGACCAATATGATCAGTTCCCCCAAGAGTAATTATAATGACCGGTTTAATTTGGGTGCCGCTTTAAAATTGGAGCCAGTGTTCGACGAAAAGAGCGTCCCTGAATTCTTCAAGGCATTTGAGCGAGTTGCCACTCGATTGTCTTGGCCCACGGAAATATGGACTTTGTTAATCAAAGGCAGGTTGGTGGGCAAGGCAATCCGGGTGTACAATGCCTTGAGGGAAGGAATTGCTCGGGATTACCAGAAGGTCAAAACACTGGTCCTTAAAGTCTATAATTTGGTACCTGAGGCTTATAGGTTGAAGTTAAGGAATGAGGACAAACACCCTTCTCAGTCATTTGTCGAATTTGCTCGGCTCAAGGAAAATCAATTCGACGACTGGGTAAAGAGTCGCCAGGTAGTGTCATTTGCGGCATTAAGAGAAATGTTGCTCCTTGAAGAATTCAAGATGGTGTGTAGCAAGGAGTTAAGCGTTCATCTCGAGGAAGTGAAGGTTGCGAAAGTGAGTAATGCCGCCCAATTGGCCGATGAATATTTTTTTACTCATAGTTCTGGGGCAGGTAATTTTAGTTATCAGAGTAGGAAAGATCCCTCTTCTCGTGTAGTTAATAATTCTTATAGAGCAGAACCCTCCTCGTCTGTTTCTATAGGTAATGCAAGTTCTTTTCTAGGTAATAATAATGTTGGAATCTCTAGGAATAATAACCAAGGTTCTGGACGACAAAGAACCTGTTTCTGGTGCAACAAACCAGGTCACTTCCAGAACCAATGCCGTGCCCGTTGGAGGTATTTGGAGAGAAATGGACAGAATCCTATTTCATTAATTTCAAACAGGTCTGACTCTAATGATAAGGGTGAAAAACAGTCAGTAGTTAGCACTAGTGTAGACAGTAATTATAATCCCTCCGCTAGTAATAAGAATTCCTGACTTAATTTTGATAAATATGTCTGGCCAGGTAAAATAATCCTTAAATCGGGCACCATCAATGTGAAGTTTTTGAAAGACACTGGCTCAGCTCGGTCTCTGGTTTTAGGTAAATCTTTGAATGGTTTAAGAGAGTTTTCAGGTAATTATGTTGTTTTGGGAGGGTTCCCGAACACAGTTGTATCTGCTACATTGGTGGATGTTAGATTGTCTTTTCCCGGATATGATTGAGTTATAGAGTTGGCCGTTGTCGATAATCTCCTTATCTCTGGTATTGACGCATTTTGGGAAATAATATGCTCAATAATGAAGGTCGTGAATTATTTCCCATTTTGTCTGTCGAGGCTTATCCTGTTTCTGTAACGACCCGTGCCGCGGCCAGAGCTGCTGAAATAGATAAGGATGATGAATTGTTACTTAGTAGTTTAGAAGTAGATGTAGAAAAACCCGGGTCTGTAGATAGTACAAGTAATCCTGTTATTATTAATGCTTTGAAACCTGATTGGGACCGTTCGGCTTTCATTAAGGCCCAGAAAGCTGTATTTAATTTTGAGTTAGGGAATATTAGTGATCTGACTAGGCCTCGGTTTGGTTTAATTCATAATATATTGTACCGATTCAGTAGACTAGCAACTGATGATCCGAGTAAGACTTCTCGGATCGAAGAAATGGTGGTCCCTTCTCAGTTCCGTGAATCAGTATTAAGTCTCGCTCACGATAGTTTCCTTTCAGGTCATTTTGGAGTATGGAAAACTTTCCATAAATTGGCTAAATATTGTTGGTGGCCTGGGATGAAATTGTCTGTGAAATGTTCTGTGAAAGAGTGTGAGTTTTGTCATGAAATGGGAAACCCTAATCTAATTATTCCGAAGGCTCCTCTAAATCCTATTCCGGCTATCGGAGAGCCGTTCTCGGAATTGGTAATAGATGGGGTTGGTCCTTTACCGAAAACTAAATCTGGGTATGTTTATATATTATTGATATTATGGATAGAACCTCTAGATTTCCCGAAGCTTTCCCTTCGAGAAGAATAACCTCTAAAGTAGTTTTTGAGGAATTAATTGAATTCTTTTCTAGGTACGGTCTACCTCGTGTTACTCAAACCGATTGTGGTACGAATTTCACGAGTAAAATGTTTAGAGGTAAATGTGCTGATCTGGCCATTCGACATATTACAAGCGTTCCGTACCATCCGGAGAGTCAGGGTGTGGTGGAGAGCTTTCACCAAACTTTTAAATCTATTTTAAAGAAAAATTGTTATGAACATGGCAGTGAGTGGGACAAAGAACTTCCTTTCGCACTTTTTGCAATTAGGAATCATCCCAATGCCTCCACCAGTGTAGCTCCCTTTGGACTAATTTTTTGGCACAAAGTTCGTGGCCTTTTGAAAATTTTTTGTGAAGCCTTTGGGTCGATCCAAGGGCGGTTATAAAAGTAGGAGAATTTTTGGATGATTTGAGAAAACGTATGGGTAGAGCCTGGAAGTTTGTGCGTGATAATTTAGGTTCTGCGCAAAATAAAATGAAAACTAATTATGACAGAAATTCTAAAGCCCGTTTGTATGAACAAGGGGAAATGGTGTTGGTTTTGAATATGGAACCTGACAATTTTCTTGAACCTAGGTATAAGGGTCCATGGAAAGTTTTGAGGAAGTTGTCTGAGGTGAACTATGAGATTGAAGCTCCCGGTTCAAGCAGAAAGTGTAGGATTTTCCACATAAACAGGTTGAAAGCCTATCATGGTAAGACCGATGTTCCTTCAAAAGATGTACCCGAGCCAGTAGCTGTAGCTGTAGAAATGCCTTCTCAGGATTCGGAGGATTTATTGAATCAGGTTTCCTCCGATGCACTGTTTAGTAATGTACAGAATTTAGGAATAGTAGAGGTAGGTTTGAAGCATGTAGATCCTCATCAAAGAAAGGATATATCCAATTTAATATATTCTTTTTCAGACTTATTCCGAGACTCGCTGATAGAACTAGTTTTCTTTATCATGACGTAGATGTGGGTAGTGCTTCTCCTGTTAAACAAAGTCCTTACCGGTTAAATCCGGTAAAGAGGGATTTAGTTGAGAAGGAAATTAGATATATGTTAGAACACGACCTCATTCAGCCCTCCGTTAGTCCTTGGAGTTCCCCTGTTGATCTTGTGGGCAAAGCTGATGGGAAGTTCCGCATGTGTGTGGACTATCGTAAGGTTAATGCCCACACCAAAAATGACTCCTTTCCTTTGCCGCATATTGATGACTGTCTCGATCAGATATACCTGGCTGGTTCTACCCTGGCATACTGTTCTTGCCCGGCTTGCTGGTAGGAGTGGATAACGGCCTTAATTTTTGTCTCCTCTATATTATTATTTTAAAGTGAGGAGAACTATATCTTATGTGTGTAAGCTAGGATAATTATATATATATATATATATATATATATATATATATATATATATATATATATATATATATATATATATATTGGTGAAGGTTTTTCTGTGTGTTTAGACGTGTGTTTCTAGGTAGGATTTATAACTGTTTTCTTGTGTTTTTGTACTCGACTTCTTTCTTTCTTGAATTTAGTTTTATAGTAAGGTCTAGTCTGGCCAGCTAAGTTGTGGGAACCAAACTAGTTAAATATTTATAATGTTTATTTCTTATATCTTGATTAGGATTTAGTTTATTAGTTTTAGGGAAGAGACAGTGATTCAAATTATTTCTATTTGTTATTTCTGGTCATCTGGTTGTGATATTTTCTATATCAGGCAAGGTTGACCTAAATTCTTGTTAGTATTAAGTAATAAATATTGTTAAGTTTTATTGAGTGTTTTGTTTCCGCTGACCTTTAGCCCTGAGTTACATTTTTACTGACAACAATCATCGGAAGAACTTTAGTTACGCCCCCCAGGGGCGTAACACACACACACACGCACACACACACACACACGCACACACACACACACACACACACACACACACACATATATATATATATATATATATATATATATATATATATATATATATATATATATATATATATATATATATATATATTCAGTATATATATATATACAGTATATATATATATATATATATATATATATATATATATATATATATATATATATATATATATATATATATATATATATATATATATATATATACTGAATATAGTGTACCCTTTAAAAACTGTTCAAAGTCGTTTTGTAATATCAGTGACATCAAAGAAAATGGGCTCAGGGGTGACTATGATTTTATATCCAATATTTCTGTCATCAGACAAAAATCGTAATTTCTCGTTTTTTTCTTTTTCGGGAGAGGGGTGTATTTCTTTGCTTGTCCTGCTCTTATGCCTTAAGTAATATAATATCTAGATGTTTTAGGCTATCAAGTGACATAAAACCTACAAAAACACAGAAGGTTTTTTCCCTAAATCAAGATTTTAATTTTTGGTGAATATTTATTTCTAGGTTTCCCACCATCATCGGCTTGGCTTTCACTAAAGTTATTGCTCTTTTTTTTGTTGCTGTGTGCTTATTTACTGTTCGATTTTGATAAAAGTTTGTGTGCTTGTTCCAGGTGGATAAACAAACATGCCTATATGACGAAATTTCAATTCAAGACAGTAGTTTCTCACTGGTCACCAAATAACATTAAGTCACTAGCTCTGATTTTCACATTTTTATTCATAAAATCCTTTAATTTCCCTGTAGGATGATGAAACTTACAGAAGATATGCCTTATTATAGTGCTAATAATGCCTGAAAATTTCATTAGCGTGTCTTGATTAGTGTATTTTTGGGAAATATTTTTTATGATTGGCACCCATTCAAGGTGGAGCCTACCCTTTCTAACACATACGGAGAATAAATGATCTTAAAAATCATTAGGAAAATTATACATACTGTATAGTCAAGAACGGATATAATGAAGTAATAGTTGTTGGTGAAAGAGGTTGCTCTGGGTAGTAAAGCTATATTAGTCAGAGCCACCAGGACTAGGTTTATTTGGTGTGAGTGATCAGAATAAAATCTCCCACCATCACCAATCCACTTTTAATAGCGTAGTGATTAAACGGGACAAAACCCCAAATAGGAATAAAGACACACCTGAGGACTTTGTCTGAAAGTGGACTAAAAATGGCTGGATATTTTTAAATTGTCCGTTCATATATGATTATGTGCGTGTTTACACACACACACACACACACACACACACACACACACACACATATATATATATATATATATATATATATATATATATATATATATATATATATATATATATATATATATATATATATTACTCTCTAAACTACAACCCTAGTTGGAAAACCAGAATACTATAAGCCTAGGAGCTCCAACAGCGAGGAAAGGAAAAAAAGAAAAAAGAAAATATTTCAAGAAGAGTAACAACATTGAAATGAATATTTCCTTTATAAACTGTATAAACTTTAACAAAATAAGAAGAAAAGAAATTATACAGAATAATATGCCCGAGTGTAACATCAGGCAAGAGAGCTCTAACACAAGACAGTGGAGGACCATGGTACAAAAGCTATGGCACTACCCAAGACTAGAGATCGATGGTTTGATTTTGGAGTGCCCTTCTCCTAGAAGAGCTGCTTACCATAGCTGAAGAGTCTCTTCTACCCTTAGCATGAGGGAAGTGGATACTGAACAATTACAGTGCAGTAGTTAACCCCTAGGGTGAAGAAGACTTTTTTGGTGATCTCAGTGTGGTGATGTATATCAGGACAAAGAAGAATATGTAAAGAATAGGCCAGACTATTCGGTGTATTTGTAGGCAAAGGGAAAATTAACTGTAACCAGAGAGAAGTATCTAATGTAGTACAGTCTGGCCAGTCAAAAGACGCCCTAACTCTCTAGTGATAGTATCTCAACGTTTGACTGGTGGCCTGGCTGACATAATATATATATATATATATATATATATATATATATATATATATATATATATATATATATATATATATATATATATATATATATATATATATATATATATATATATATATATATATATATATATATATATCTAGGGACTTTTAACGGTAGTGAAAATTGTAAGAAGGGCAACAGATTTATCTACACCATCAAGTGCAGATTTAAGGGTACTCCATCACTGAAACGGTCTCTCTCTCTCTCTCTCTCTCTCTCTCTCTCTCTCTCTCTCTCTCTCTCTCTCTCGATATATATATATATATATATATATATATATATATATATATATATATATATATATATATATATATATAAATTAGCTTTGGTAGTAAATGATATCAATATAGCATTTAAAACTGTAAGAATAAATATAAAATAACAATATTTTATGCAAAATCACGTTGCCTTCAGTAAGAGAAGATGTCTTTATGGGAATCCAGTCATTTGGGAAAACTGTTCTGGTATTATGCTTCACTGCGCACAGAAGTGACACATTTCCTTTTAGTAGAGAAGCTTTCCACTCTTACAACCTTTGACCTTCCTCTAGTTTATGTCTGTCTGTTCGTCTCTATTTATGTAATTATAGTAATTCTTTCAAGAAATTTGGATTCTTCCTCTGTTGAAAGAGATAGAATGATAACCTGTATTTGTTATTCTGAACCACATGTGTTTCATACACGCAGATACACTTAAACTGTTTTGATTTTTAATATTATCACTTGCTCTTCCCTGCAATTTTAATAGACCAACCAGTGCTATAATGCTACCAGAAGCTTTATCATTATTTGAATTTGTTTGCCTTTTTATCTCTGAAGTGTCTGTATATAAACTTAATTATATTTTATTAAAGTTCAGTTGCATTCATCTCGCCTCGAAGATATCCCCTTGCTAGTGCTTCGCACATTTGTTACCACTAGAGTTTCCAGCTCTTCCGTGACTTTCCCATCACCGCTATCTTTCTGTTTGATGATGTTGCCTTCCGACACATACTTCACTATCAACGCCACAGGCCTGAAACCAACGCCATTTGTCCGTACAGAGATATTTGCCTGGTATCAATGCGTTGAGGTCTAGTTTTGCATTATGTGCGTGACTTGATCAGGTACCAAAGCAGATTATGTTCTTGCAGCGATCCCCAGAGACACTTTTCCTTTTCCAGAAATATCAGAATTGCTTTCTTATGAAGTGAGCTCCCTAATAGCGCATGACACTCTCAAAAGATACCTCCTGGAACCGTACTCACCCTCACCAACTGGCTGCATGGCCAAAACCTTCAAGCTCTGATGTGTAATGGGTATATATGATATTTTTAAAAAGATGTCATAAAATGCAAAAATATCTATTCCCAAAGAGGGAGCAGCAAGACGAGATTCGAGCCTGAGGGAAATCCTTTTTTAGGATATATGTCATCATGGAAGGACACGTGCTGCCCTTTTGGTACGACTTAACACATGGTTCAGAATGCATTGGAAATTTCTTCTAGAGGCTTTCATGGCGTGATCCAAGTGGGCGTTTTTGAGGAAGCCAATAGAGATGCAGAATTGTTAAAAAGAACGCCTTCTATGGATATGACCACTGCCCACTGTAATTACCTCCACCCATACATGGGTCTATAAACTTCAAGAAGAGATGGCCCAAGAGAGATAGGATAGGACATAAGACAAGAGGCAAATGAGATCCAAGTCATAAGAAGATAAGAAACAGAGAAGACCAGAAGTCTGATAGAACCAGATTATAACCTTCCCTTCCGGCAACATAAGCCTATTTCCAAAATCATGTTACGGCCGAGAAGAGACAAATTGAAGCAGCCAGCCCTTCTTGCTTGTGACGAGAAGTAGCCAACACTGCCTGTAGCCTTCCTTAGTTCAACAGTATCATCGAATTCTTAGAAAAGACTTCTGATGTCCCACCTTCATGCCAACCTTTTGGTGACATCTTCGAATCCGATCATCCTGCCAGTTTCATCTGAACTTCAGCAGCTCGTCTGTAACCTTCTCAAGCCTGAAGTCCGCGTACCAGTATCGTCTCAGCAGCTGCAGAAAACGACTCCTTAAGTATTTCTACCTTACTGAATGTTCCCCTTTTTCTGTTGATGTTTTGATTAATTTGATTTTTAAGTTAAAGTAACCAAAGAAGTAACGTTAATTTTCTTTATAAGTTTGTGAATAAACGTTTTGTGTTTTTTTCGTGAGTTTCTTTTTATATTCATTTCCTATATTTGATCGGTTCTTGTTGGAAACATTTATTTTGATTATTAAAAGAACCTGTAACTATTTTGAGATCGTAACACCATGCAACATACCACAGATGTCTCTTCTCATGGAGTGAATATACTTTGTGCCCTTTGAGTTTAGCACCTATGTGAACCTATGTGTTACCACCCCTGATGTTAGTATTTCGTTCATGAAGTTCGTGATGACCAAAGTCAATGCCCCAATGGACAACCATTTCACCACCATTATGACCTCCATCAACGCCTCCACTCTTGAAGAAATTAACAATTAATTAGCGTTTGAGAAAAGCTGAAGCGAACACGGTGTGACATGACATCCACCCTATGACGGGAAGCGGAAAAACAGTCAATCACCTACTAATCCCTTACGCCACAACCAATGACCTCTATATCTGGTTTCTAACGCCCATTTGCCACAGTCATGCTATTACCTCTCCAGATTCAGGGCTGCTGAGAAGAAATGTTCAAAAGGTTGTCAGCAGCCAAAAAACGTGTCAGTAGGCTATCGCTTTTGGAAGTAGCCTCCCTTGTCACACATCTATTCTTTATAGATGATACAAATATGGGCGTATGATCTTTGGAAGACACAGGTGCTTACTGTTCTCTTCTACCTAGGCCACTGACCAGGAAATGACGGAGTTGGTCTAAATTAGTCGACCTCCACCAAGTAGCTGCCAACGGATCTGAGATTATCACACATGGTTAAGTCTTACGCTATCGGTTGCAAGCGTAAAATGTCACTGGAAGTTCCTCGTGTCTGATGTCACATTGCCATTACTTGGCGCTGATTTCCTCTCACATTATCACATCATGGTCGATGTTGTTCCTCGAAGGCAAGTCAACGCAGACTCTTACTCATCCACAACTTGTCAACCCACCCCCTAATCTCTCACTCTCAACATCAGAGCCCACATGGGTGACTATGCTCACCTCCCGACATCATACCCGGAAGTGTTCCATCCAGAACTTCACCAAACACCAATTGTTCCCGCCAAACACGGTATTTTCTACCATGTCAAGGTTACAGGGCTACCCATTTTTACTAGATTCCGACGCCTGGCCTCGGATCCTTTGGCAGCCACCAAAACAATGTTTGTTGAAATTGAAGATATTATCTTTACTCAAAAGAATCCAAAATAGTTAACATATAGAATCTTCAATAAATATGGAAACCTAAACTTACCCTAATTTGGTTTGCATATTACCAGGTTCTATAACAGATTTTCAAGGATTCTTTTCTGTTCCTATCATTCAATAAATTGAGACATTGCGTTGTGTTTAAATCATTATTTGACCAAGAATAAAAATATTCACATTTATTACAGACCTTGATTATTCATTGTAACATTTCCTATACGGCAACCCGAGGTTGCAAGCGTAAAATGTCACTGGAAGTTCCTCGTGTCTGATGTCACATTGCCATTACTTGGCGCTAATTTCCTCTCACATTATCACATCATGGTCGATGTTGTTCCTCGAAGGCAAGTCAACGCAGACTCTTACTCATCCACAACTTGTCAACCCACCCCCTACTCTCTCACTCTCAACATCAGAGCCCACATGGGTGACTATGCTCACCTCCCGACATCATACCCGGAAGTCTTCCATCCAGAACTTCACCAAACACCAATTGTTCCCGCCAAACACGGTATTTTCTACCATGTCAAGGTTACAGGGCTACCCATTTTTACTAGATTCCGACGCCTGGCCTCGGATCCTTTGGCAGCCACCAAAACAATGTTTGTTGAAATTGAAGATATTATCTTTACTCAAAAGAATCCAAAATAGTTAACATATAGAATCTTCAATAAATATGGAAACCTAAACTTACCCTAATTTGGTTTGCATATTACCAGGTTCTATAACAGATTTTCAAGGATTCTTTTCTGTTCCTATCATTCAATAAATTGAGACATTGCGTTGTGTTTAAATCATTATTTGACCAAGAATAAAAATATTCACATTTATTACAGACCTTGATTATTCATTGTAACATTTCCTATACGGCAACCCGAGGTTGCAAGCGTAAAATGTCACTGGAAGTTCCTCGTGTCTGATGTCACATTGCCATTACTTGGCGCTGATTTCCTCTCACATTATCACATCATGGTCGATGTTGTTCCTCGAAGGCAAGTCAACGCAGACTCTTACTCATCCACAACTTGTCAACCCACCCCCTACTCTCTCACTCTCAACATCAGAGCCCACATGGGTGACTATGCTCACCTCCCGACATCATACCCGGAAGTCTTCCATCCAGAACTTCACCAAACACCAATTGTTCCCGCCAAACACGGTATTTTCTACCATGTCAAGGTTACAGGGCTACCCATTTTTACTAGATTCCGACGCCTGGCCTCGGATCCTTTGGCAGCCACCAAAACAATGTTTGTTGAAATTGAAGATATTATCTTTACTCAAAAGAATCCAAAATAGTTAACATATAGAATCTTCAATAAATATGGAAACCTAAACTTACCCTAATTTGGTTTGCATATTACCAGGTTCTATAACAGATTTTCAAGGATTCTTTTCTGTTCCTATCATTCAATAAATTGAGACATTGCGTTGTGTTTAAATCATTATTTGACCAAGAATAAAAATATTCACATTTATTACAGACCTTGATTATTCATTGTAACATTTCCTATACGGCAACCCGAGGTAAAGTCCTATTTTACAAATGTCTGTCAGTAACGATATCTAACGTGCATGCATGCGGCCTTCAATATCACTAACATAACAAAACACTTATAAAACCTTGACTTAGCTTTTAATCCATGATGGTTAGAACTCCTCTTGTGGGTGTGTTAATTCCTTCCCTCCCCTGAGATACCGTAAGGTAACTATAACCTTCACTGTCACGTACGTGAGCCGGTACTAACTCCTTCTGAGTTATGTTACTCGAAGACAACTGAAGATCCACGTATGCGCGACCCGCATTCGTCAAAACAAACACTAACAACTCGTTAACGATTGCTTAGAGTCAAACAACTATTTAATATATTTTGCCTTACAAAAACTTCGACAAAAAGAAATATTATATTACAAAATAGTTCAATGCAACAATTATAATTTTCTACGCATCTCACATTGCATAATGTTCATAATATTTCCCTTACAAAATAAAAGATAAATGGCTGTTTACTGGTCTTTATATATACACTATCGTGATTTCATCGTAAGTCACGATAGATATATACCTTTTTCAAAGGGCCTTGAGCCAATGGTTGTCACCCTTAAACATTGCCATGAAGAAATATGATTACCTTTGTCTGTGTGGTGAATACAGACATTTGAGCTTGCAGACAGAACTGGAACACTACCTCCTTCCAAACATGGCCAATGTGACCTCACTCTTGTACAAAGTGAAGGTTTTCTCCATGTTCTAGCTCCTGAACCCAGAACACATCCACAAGAACACTCTTACCCCCTACCCCTCTTTAGTCCTTACAGTTCTAATTATTCCTGTTTTGGCTTACATAATTCTGTGGCCACTTTTCAATGACTCATAGATGGCTTGTTAGGGGATCTCTTCTTCATCGTATGTTACGCTCACAACACAATTGTGTTCTCTTCCTCAAAGAAGAGCACCTACTTCTTCTATACCTCATGATCGACTGCCTACAAAAGAAGAGGCTTATAGTCCTGTATGACACGTGCTCCTTTGGCCCCCACGAATTTTAATACTTAGGGCACCCCTTCCCTGAAAAGGTAGCAGCTGGTCAGAACTTTCCCATGCCCTGGACAGTGAAAACACTGCAAGAATTCTTGGGCTTGATAAACTATTATTACCATTTCCTTTCAGCCATCGCCAGTAATCTTGCTCCCCTCTACGCCTCTCTCAAAGGCAAGCCAATGCTCCTAGAGTGGGGTCCCATTCAAGATTTGGCCTTTAGCAACACCAAGATGGTCCTATTAACTGATGCTGCTCTCAATTCTCCGGTGCCATACGTACCTTTCTTTCTTTCCACGAATGCCAGCAACGTCGCTATTGGTGCAGTACTTGAGTAAGTGGTCAACGGCTCGCCTCACCCATTGGCCTTCTTCATTAGACAACTATCCAAGGCAAAATCCAGCTAGTCTACCCTCAACCGCAAATTGCTGGTGGTGCATTTTTACCACTTCCAGGAAGGTTATATCTAGAATACAAAGAATGTGGGATATCCTATATATCCTTCCGTTGGGAAGACATTCCTTCACGACTCAAAGACCCTGCTTCTCTGTTCTGTCAGTACTTTTAGACCTACACTGGATATTTGCTCCCCTGCGCTGACAATGTTCCATTTCACCCATGGCCTTTCACATCCCTCGTGTCGATCTAATGCACAACTACTGAAGACGACATTCATTTAGAACAGCATTACAAAGAATGCTAAGGATTGCTTCTACGCCTCTACTATATACCAAACTTTTAAAGTACATCAGCATATGGATTCAGGCGTTTTGCCAACATTTACGTCAATGGAAACTGCAACACCCACCTCATTTAAGTCTACTTTACTCTCAGGATGAATGGAAAGATTTGGTATTACTGAGCCTATTATTTCTGACAGGTGTACTACTTTTACATCTCAGTTGGGGACATCATTAGCAAATTTCCTTGGAATCACTCCATATAACAACCACATACAATACGGATGCCAACAGAATGGTTGAATGTCTTCATTGCACCCTCAAAGCAGCTTTGATGTCCCACTGCAAGGACCCAAACTAGTTTACCTAGCTTTCCTGGGTCCTCCTGCAGTTAAGGAACACTCCTAAATCTGTCTTGAATTTCACGGCAGTTGAAATGTTATATGGCACCCCATTAGTAGTCCCTGCAAACTTTTCCCCACGTGCAACCTTCAACAATCTTCCGTGCCTACGTCACGTTGTGGGAAAATTTAATCCAAGTCACCAGACATACAAGCCTCCAAGCTAAGTAACACTTTTTGAGAAATTTGCACGTGGCGTTGTACGTTTTAATGCACAACAACCCCAGGAAACTACTGCTAACACCCCATGACACAGCCCTTTTCATTTGATCCATCAAACAGCGAAGGTGTACTTACTGAATATTCATGGCTAAAAAGAGTTCATCTCCATTGATCGCCTTAAACCTGGATATCTATGGCAAGATGACCCACCTATAGTTCCCCTCTCAAGAGAAGGAAGCCCATTTTCACATATATGTAAATTTTAGGGTGGGGGTTGCCATATACCACACGTGTTTCTTACACAATCGTACACAGTAAAAGTTTAGATTTTTTTATCTTATGACTTGATCTTCTCTGACTAACTTGTGCTATCATGCCAGCCCAATCAATATCCTGTTTAAATTTTTGTGAATTTTTTTTCTTGAAAGTCGCTATATATAAACTCAATAATTGTTTAATAAAGTTTAACGGCATTCACCTACCCTCTCAGGCATTACTTAACTTGGGCCTCGTACAATTCTTTTTAAATATTCTTTTAAATACGTAGAACACAAAATTCGTGTGCTCTCAAAAAATTCCTTTTTTGGGGTAGTTTTTGGTCAAATATTTGTGTGTGATTAATTTGGATATTGAATATCACCTTATTATATTTCCAAAGAGGAATAATATATACTTTTATAGTATGGCGAATTGATATTTATGATTTTGTTTAAAGATTTGCATAAACACATGTTTTTATATTGAAAATAAATTTTTTTTTAATTTGAAGTATGAATCAATACCTATATATTTTCTTAGCAATATATATATATATATATATATATATATATATATATATATATATATATATATATATATATATATATATATATATATATCTCACACATTTTTATAAATCAATGGCTTTTGTGTATCATGATAGATGTACTTTTTTATTTTTAACATTCTATGTGACTTAACAGTAATGTTATTAAACGTTTGAAATTGTATGAGAATATATATATTTCTCAGTGTTAGCAAGGTACTTGATTACTATAATTGAGAGTTTTCAATGTCTCCAAAATAGCATTTTAATGTATAATAATATAAACTAGATTTTCAAGTTAT
>NC_090747.1:11359866-11362366 GCF_036898095.1 Palaemon carinicauda
ATAAATAGAAATATGCGTTTCCTTATTTTTATCACCTTTTCATTGCTTTTAACAAGGAAAAACAGAAGACCTTTTGTGAAATAATCAAACCATCCCAAAAACAGTTAGTGAGAAATGACATAATGCCCTCTGAACAAAAGTAAGGGAATTTATCAAAACTAGATGGATAATCAACGCCAAAAGTTATTGAAATGGTTCTACTTTCATCATAGTCCTGAGATAGGTGTCTGCTCTCATCATCGTCCTGAAATAAGTTCGTACTTCCACCATTGCCCTTTAAAAGATTTCCACTTCATCGTCTTCACAAAGATCTATACTTTCGTCATTCTCCTCAAATAAGTTCATACTTTCTTCATTATTCTGAGAAAATATTTATACTTTCATCATCGTTCTATGACGTCTTTATGCTTTAATAATCTTCCTAAGATTGATTTTTACTATCACCATCGTCATGAGGAATGTATATATTTTCATCAGCATTCTGCAAAAGTTTCAAACTTTCACCATCAGCCTGAGAAAGGTTTATATATTCTTCGCCATTCCCATACTGAGATATGTTTAGACTTTCATCATTGTCACCAGAAAGGTTTATACGTTCATCATCAACATGAGAAAGATTTATACGTTCATCATCAACATGAGAAAGGTTTATACGTTCATCATCAACATGAGAAAGGTTTATACGTTCATCATATGTTGGTATTGCACCTAATTATATCAAAGAGTAAGTTTACTTAGCTAACATAATTAAGTTGATCTTGCTAACATTAATATGATTTTGTTTATATCATAATAATTAAAATCAGTAGTTATTAGGTCCTAATGATATTCTAGTGCCCTTCGTCGTCAAATAAAGCGACTCACGTGTCTAGTAATGGTGACTGAGAACTCAATATCAATACTGAATAAATAATTTCGTGGCTAGCCTGTTTATATCAAATTTCACATTTCTTTTATATGGAAGGCCAGATGGGGATGTAAATTAGTGTAAATAGGTCATAGTCGACGATAACAAAATTATCAATTAAATATGGCTTAAAATATCCTACCTCGTTATTTTCTGTGTAATATTATATTCTGGCACATTTATTGTGAAGGGGAAGAAATGAAATGAAGACCACTACCGGTGAACGGCACCAAAATAAGACTGAGAAGAAATCATAAATGCCACAAACTAATAAAGACGTTAGAATTGTGTTTTCTCACTAATCAAATGAACTCTCAGACCTGTCGAAAAAGAAGAACCTCTTATCATACACCACAAGCACATATCCTTCCGTAGCGTTAATGCGTGTAGAGATGTAAAATGATTAATCTTTAGTCATGAAGATTTATTTCCATACGTTTTACGGTGTATTAGAATATTCTATGAGATTGTAAAGGTCACTGTAAAATCATCAAACGGTTTCTTGCACATATTAACACTAATATGACGGTGTCATTGAATTTATATTGCTATATTCACCAGAAATTATCGATAGGTGGCTGCTAATTATAATTTCCATAGAATACCAAGTGATCATAAGAAAAAAAGCAATGTTTGATGAAGGAGTGAGGGATAGTGATCATATCTATAGACACTTAACAAATGAACTCGCTTCCAGCATCAAGATATTGGTTTCACGAACTGTAGAATTCATTAATCACATCCGCATTTATCTAAAATGGTGACGTTTCCGAACACTTGATTATCTTTTGAGGTGCAACTAATAAGAAGAAAGCCTTCCAAAATCCGAAAAAAGTTATCTTTCTATGATATCAATATATGTTTCCTGAGTAAATGACATTATAGCCTATCGGATGTCCTAAAAAAGCACGAGGGGTGAAACGTTCCCTATGGACGCAAATGTCTAATTACTAACGATTCTGATTTCTTGAAAGTGTTCCGCATGATCACAAACGTTTCTCTAGTATGTGGAGGTTGCCCAAGAACGGAGTCTGTTTGTTCATTAATAAGACCCAGCTTGCAGATACTACCCTTTCTTAATCATTGCAGAAAAAAATACATTTGAATCCACGATTATATGTCGTGACGAAATTAATGACCACTGCAGTTTTCTCGATTTGCAGCTCATGAAATACTTTATAAAATTTCAATTGATTAAAATATGTAATCAGCTTTAGATATATTATTGTGAGAAAATAAAAATAAAATGATGCTGGATTGATAAAGCGGCATAATGAGTGGAGTACTTCATGCATATATCTCTAGTAAAGATTATTTGAAGTTACCAATTTTTTTCTTCTACTTATTAGGTTATAAAAACGTTTAAACGAGTGTTTTTTTATTCTCTATATGAACAATTAGCACATGATCTAATATGTGGTAATTATTCACACGTAAAGTCATCTGATTTAGTAAGCACACAACTCATCATATCCTATATACGTTTGCCATAAATTTAGATATATCTACACCTTTAACGGAGATTATAAATACAAATCATATGTACGTATGTATGTATGTATGAATGTGTAAATGTGTGTAAATGTGTTTATA
>NC_090747.1:11367366-11384866 GCF_036898095.1 Palaemon carinicauda
GGATACTGGAATCTTATTTCCACTTCCTGGAGTATTCGGTGTCATTCCAGCAATGATGTGAAGTTGAAAATTCTGCTTAGTTATGAAATGAGATTAAAGAAATGATACAAACCCTATGATATTAATATATTTCCCCCCTAGTACAGCTATTATTTTACACGTATGTTGGGTGGGTAAATGGGATAGAAAAATAATGAATTCCTTATTCTTTTCTATTAGACCCCTCCTTTTATCGCCAGTCATACTTGAATTATATGGCTTTCATCAAGCCATGAATTAAAGTGGTCTGGGTATCCACTCCACTTAACTAAATACTTCCTTTTACCACCAACCGTTTTTCTCCTCAACACTATTATATCATACAGTTCAGGTAGAGTCGTTGGGATTAATTCTTCTCTGTAAATCATACCTTGAATTTTTTCACCACTTGAATCGTCCAAATAATAGACAGTCGGTTGCTGACTTTTGTCAATCCTTCTTATCCTGAAGATCTCATAAGTATTCTGCATTGTGAAACCACTTCTGAAGGGAGCATTCCTTTTTTCATCAGCAATACGTAGAGTCCTTCCAACACTGAGAGTGAAACTGAATGTCTTTTTAGTCTCGTACTTCTTAATATACATCCACGCAAATTGCCTTTCCACATCTTCTCTCGTAGTTAGTACATGAATCTGATTGGGGGTCTGATTAGCTCCTAACCCGCGATGAGGTGAATCATTATAACTGGTAACAATGTCATTTAACGAATTTATATAAGTGAGTGTATTATTATGAGTTCAATGTTTGTAAATTTTAATCTTCAATGTTCTAATTACAAGCTCAGCAATTGAAGACTTTATCTCTCTTGAATATACATTATACAATTTTATCTTTTTCCCATCAAAATATTGACGGACATATCTATTATAGAATTCCCCTCCCTCATCAGAGTTCAGACGTGACACTCCCTTAAAATCGTCACTGTCGAGGACAGTTTTGAGTTCCTGTATCACACTAGTGCCATTTTTCTTCTTTATGGGTACTACTTGAAGATAGCCGGAAAATATATCAATAACAATTAAAAGATATTTATAACCACGGTTGAATCTCGCAAGTCTCGACATGTCAGCGAGATCACAACCAGCTATAACTCTTGGCTTCGGTGATAGTACTTTCCTCCTTGTGAACTTCTTCCGCGTGATTTTATGTATGGTATATGATGACTGGCTTTCTAGAAAATCTCTAACAATACTCCTAGTAATGTTTTCATCCACCTTTCTCGCATTTTTAAACGATGTCTCTACACCACTGTAGCTATTTGGTGACTTTTCAGTTTCGTAAAGTCTTTTTAAAATCGAGTTATGCCTTCTGCTCACCATTGAAAAATGACTTGATTCTCGGTCTCCCCTACTATGTTAGTACCAAGTTGTAATTCTTCTGGAGTATTCGGTCCCAGATCCACTAATAAATAACCATTATTATTATAAAAAAAGCCCTTTTATATATTTCAGTAAAGTCAGGACCCTTCCTCTTGCCATACAACTGACGTCCGAGTATTTTGATCTGGCCAATATCCCTATTCCTCATTAATACATAATGAGAACAATTCAGAGTTATACTTCTGCTAAATTTACCCGAGTGGAATACGTTCTGAGTTATAAATATTACTGAAATATTTGAGTGTCGACCTGCAGTGAGTGCTTGAGTGACAAATTTATTATCACACGCCTCTATAAAGCAATCATCAAGGACGAATAATAAGCCCAGATCTCCTACAGCACTGTCTGTATATTCAAAAGGATTCAGGATCTCCCTGCTAATTCTAAATTTATTTAGAATTTATTTTTGATAATCTTTGGAGCCAACTGTGTTTTCCCTGAATTGCTATATCCAGCTATTAATATCCTGGATGGGGAGGAAAATAAATTGGTCACGTCTTTAGGGAAGTTTGAAGTTGTCATTGTGAAGGTGTGAATGCCAGTGAGGAACTATTTCAATATATACATATCTATAAATTATATCATAGGGGATGTTCAGTTTAGTGAAACGCTGGATTTATAATTTTTTAAAAATTTTATTTACATTTATTTACAGTTTCAAAGTTTTTTATTTCCTCCATTCAAGTGGGTGCTAATATATAAAAAATAGCCTTTATTTAAATCTGTTTACACAAGGTGTTTTTAATGTTTCTATTATTCGGGAGTTCGCTACTATAAACATTATGAAAATCATTATAATGATGATGATGATGATGAGGATGATATTTTGTTTTTCTTTTAAACCAAATGAGTTACAGATGCATATACGGACTTGAATCAGGTCAGTGTCACAGTCAGTACTATTTACCATAAGTTAGGTGTGAGAAGTAGAGTATTAGAGAAAAAAAAGTGAGAGGTGTACAGCCGTAGCAGGAAGTAGTGGTTAAGAGGTGAAATCTTCGCCTTCCTCAGGAATTTCAACCTCTGTGAGAATTATTCTACCAGTCTGTATACCCCTTCTCTTCTTGCGTGAATTGAGATTGTTTTGCATTCCTCTCCGTCTGATGCAACCCGATGGAGAGACACCTGTCTGTAATGATACCATCCCAGATGTAGAGTGTGAAGAATGTGTAGGAGGAGGAGGAGGAGGAGAATGTTGACTACGTACCCTCCTTAGTGCATTGTTATTTTTACTCCTTCGTCTCATGATAATTGGTTTCTTGAGAAATCTTTGCAAAGAAAGAGTAGGATTAGGTCTTGGAACTGGAGGGCGAGGAGGAGGAAGAGGAGGAGGAACGGAGGGGCGAGAGGTATCCACACTGAGTGTGATAGCCGGAAGGAGGGATGAAACTTCATTAACCCTTCCAGCCATATCATCACGAACCTTTGGATGACCATATGAGTAAGATTCATATGGCATTAAGTAATATCTCTTATCTTCGTAGGGAGATAGGGCTATCTTAGGATTACGGGTTAAACACATAGTCCCCTCAATATTTTGTAGGCTATACACTCCTTTTGTCAATATATAACTAACCCCTATGGAATCCTTATAATGCTGATGCTCTATAGAATGTTAAATTGACACTGAATACCTTTAAGATTGTTAGATCGGCTATTCATTGTCTTGTTAGAGTATACTTTAGGCTTGACACCTACAAATTCGGTGATGTGGTCATTTGTAGTCTCAAACTTTAAGAGACCAAGACTCCCCTTCTCTCTCGCATCGTGCAATTGATGGTCTTTGGGAAAGTTACTGAAGTCAAAATACTCTTTTAAAGGGCGTTTTAACTCATCATCTAGCTTTTCAACTTCCAAAGTGAAGAAGAAACTATCAGTATCCATGTAAAGCAGCTTTATCTTTTCACCGTATAATCTTACGAGGTATCATAAAAGAAGTCATACATAATCTTCTTTGATAAGTCTAGGATAGATAAACCAATGTAGATGGGAGAATCTGCCATAATATTCGTCATGGTGTGATTTACAATTACTCCATCCTCACTGATGACATCAACAGACTTGAATGTATGTTAGAGACATTTCGGAGGAGTGTGTCTTCATTGTTGACGATTACACTCTTGGTTGAGTAGTTTAACTGATTTTTAATCGTAACCCCAAAGACAGAATTCATCATAACTTTTATAGTTGATATCTTATCACAAGCTGTCTTCCTCGAGCGCATAGCATAGCTATATACTCACGAAGGTAGTATTCCTGTCTGAATTTATACACCCTTCTGATAGTCGAAATCTTTAACCCTTACCTTATGAGTGTTTGCAAGAGGGGAAGGCATATTAATTTATTATTCATGGAGAGGTGTGTACCCACTAGCTTCCTATTTTTTCGTGGAATGTTAATATTCAGTTCTTTGAGGAGATCCTGAGAATATTTAGAGGTCATATCTTTTGTGATATTAAGATGTTGCATGGCAAGGGGGAAGGCATCAGTTCTCACAGCCACAGAATCTTCAACATGTTCAGTGTCACATAGAATAAAAAATCCAATATCGTCATGCGCATCAATGGACAAGATATCCCGTTGTCAGAAAGTTTCCAATTCTGAGAGGGATAACTCTGAAATATCATCAAGCGGCATTCTGAACTTAGCCATGACGTTCGGGTAAAGAGAGGTGAAATCTGCATACAGTATATATTGTGATTTAGTCAATGAAGGATTAAAGTTAGGATTTATGGATATATTGTCGACGATTGCGTGACGACGGATTACGCTGCAGATCACTCCTCGAATATTTTCTGTGATAAGTTGATACAGCTCTCCATCATTGATGAGATGAGAGGTAGTTTTATACGTGTTCTACAGAGAAAGGCTTCCAGAGAGAGAGAAGTGCAGGTTAGGAAAATATGTACAGTCTAGGAGGAAAGAAGAAAATAAGGCTTCTCTCCATGCCATAAAAATATCACACAGCATTGCAACATCAACTAGTAAGTATAATAAGGTATAGTCAAGGAGATTACAACATTGCGAAGCCTTCCATACGGATTTGATATGTTCGTAATCATCTTCAGAAATTGAGGAACTCGTCAACCTATTATCTAACTTAGTTCTAGTTGGGATACCATCTTTAACCCTGGAACGGTACGGTGGGTCGTCCGCGACCCCAAGCGTTAAAACAAAAGAGGTTTTTCTCACGTGACTCACCCCCGTGACTGAATTTGTGGGTGATCGACCTGCAGTAGGTGTCTCGCCTACACGCGCTAGTAGTGTCCAGATGTGCATCGCTGTAGCTGTACTCCTTCCCAGATTTCTGAGACGCGTCGGGGTCGAGCGCGACCGAGTTTACTCTTCTAAGGTAATTTGCATAATTATCAAAGTTATTACGTATTATGAAATTGTCGTAGATTGGTGCAACTTGTATAGGTTATCAGTTGTGGAAAGTCTTGGTGGATTGTTTGGCTACCTTGTGCATGATTTTTTTTTAGTTAAAATGTCGTTCATCACCACGAGGACCATTTTACCGCGAGTGCCCCTTTTTCATTTTTTTTCATTTTTTTGCCAAGTCATTTTTCCGTAAGAAATTGCCAAATAGTGTCGCAAAACTTTTGCTTTTTTAGTGTTGGAAAGTGTGTCTAGATGATCTGGCTACCCATGCGTGACTTTTTTTTTGTCAGATACGACGTAGATATTGGTATGTGGGGTATTTTCCTGCGGTTGCCAATTTCTGTTTTTTTTTCAATATTTGTAAAAATTTACTACGTAGTAAGGAATTGCCGTATATTATTGATTTTTTTTCATGTTTATTTGTTAGAAAGTGTGCCTTGATGGTTGGGCTAACACGTGCATGTCTTTTTTTTATCTGAGATGCCGTATATTAGAATGTTGGCCATTTTTCCGCGAGTGCCCCTTTTTATTTGTTTTGCATTTTTTTGCTTAGTCATGTTACCGTAAGGAATTGGCAAGTAGTGTCGCAAAACTTATATTTTTATAGTGTTGGAAAGTGTTTCTAGATGATCTGGCTACCCATGCCTATCTTTTTTTTTTTAGCCAGATATGGCATATATATAGGTATGTGTTCGATTTTCCTGTGATTGCCATTTTTTCGTTTTTTCCCATTTCTTTCAAGATTACTACGTACTAAGGAACTATCACAGAGTAATGATTCATCTAGATGTTTATTTGTCGGAAAATGTACCTTGATGGTTTGCCTAGCACGTGGCTGAATTTTTTTTTTCTGAAATGCCGTATATTAGAATGTTGGCCATTTTTCCGCGAGTGCCCCTTTTTATTTGTTTTGCATTTTTTTGCTTAGTCATGTTACCGTAAGGAATTGGCAAGTAGTGTCGCAAAACTTATATTTTTATAGTGTTGGAAAGTGTTTCTAGATGATCTAGCTACCCATGCCTATCTTTTTTTTTAGCCAGATATGGCGTATATATAGGCTAGGTATGTGTTAAATTTTCCTGTGATTGCCAATTTATCGTTTTTTCCCATTTCTTTCAAAATTACTACGTACTAAGGAGCTATCACCAAGTAATGATTCATTTAGATGTTTATTTGTCGGAAAATGTGCCTTGATGGTTTGCCTAGCACGTGGCTGATTTTTTTTTTCTGAAATGCCGTATATTAGAATGTTGGCCATATTTCCGCGAGTGCCCCTTTTTATTTGTTTTGCATTTTTTTGCTTAGTCATGTTACCATAAGGAATTGGCAAGTAGTGTCGCAAAACTTGTATTTTTATAGTGTTGGAAAGTGTTTCTAGATGATCTGGCAACCCATGCCTATCTTTTTTTTTAGCCAGATATGGCGTATATATAGGTATGTGTTCGATTTTCCTGTGATTCCCATTTTTTCGTTTTTTTCCCATTTCTTTCAAAATTACTACGTACTAAGGAACTATCACAGAGTAATGATTCATTTAGAGGTTTATTTGTCGGAAAATGTGCCTTGATGGTTTGCCTAGCACGTGGCTGAATTTTTTTTTTTTCTGAAATTCCGTATATTAGAATGTTGGCCATTTTTCTGCGAGTGCCCCTTTTTATTTGTTTTGCATTTTTTTGCTTAGTCATGTTACCGTAAGGAATTGGCAAGTAGTGTCGAAAAACTTATATTTTTATAGTGTTGTAAAGTGTTTCTAGATGATCTGGTTACCCATGCCTATCTTTATTTTTAGCCAGATATGGCGTATATATAAGTATGTGTTCGATTTTCCTGCGATTGCCACTTTTTCGTTTTTTCTCATTTCTTTCAAAATTACTACCTACTAAGGAACTATCACAGAGTATTGATTCATTTGGATGTTTATTTGTCGGAAAATTTTGTTTACTTCTTTTTTGATTGAATATCATCAAATTTTTTTAGCTAAAATATTATGTTGTTTTACATTGTTTTTTTTTTCGATTTTATTTCCCTTCAAAAAAAATTTTTTGGGTCAGAATTCTAATTTTATAGTCGTAAAATAATCGACAATCATCCAGCAATCCACCATACAATTTTTATGTATATCCAAGAATAATCAGATTAGTAAATAACACCTTGAAATTGACATACCCTTCCTACATTTTAGGTGGCAGATTAGGGAGTCTGAGTCAGTGTGGTTGGCGGCCATTTTGTGGACATATCCGAACCGTAAGTTGCCCTATCTATATATATTCTTGTTCCCTATAGAATTTGTGATATTTTGGTATATTTGTACCTGCATACATATCATATTATATATTAAACATATGTATTTTTTACGAAATTTCTAAGTACTCAAAAAATGACCTTTAGATATGGCCCCTGATATAAATGTAATTTACAGAATAATGAAGATTTTTTTACATATTTCTATTTTAGGATAACATATGTTTATTCCCTAAGAAATTAGCCACTTCCT
Source organism: Palaemon carinicauda (assembly GCF_036898095.1). Lineage (NCBI taxonomy): Eukaryota > Metazoa > Arthropoda > Malacostraca > Decapoda > Palaemonidae > Palaemon > Palaemon carinicauda. The sequence goes on from NC_090747.1 coordinate 11,374,660, forward strand.
ATTTCATTTGGGTACCCAAAAAAATTCATGAAATTTGGACAAATTTTTTTGGGCAAAAAAAGTTACCCTTTTCTTCTCATTTCAGATCTTCACCTCCATGGGTCCGACTTCATCCAAAATACACCAAGATGTGTCGTAAACATTCAAGAATCAATTCCTAGAAGGATTTGTGTTTATATGTATAATTTTTTTTTATGAATTTTTATGTAAGGTCTTTTTATTTTTCTACTTAATTTTTTAAAATATTTATAATAAATAGTTTTTCTGCAGATGAGTAGTATTTATCTTTACAGTAGTTTTAAGCATTCATTGAAGTTTTTTTTGGCAAAAAAAAAGGAGGTTACTGCAAAAACAGATTTTTGAAGAATTTTTTTTTGCGTCGGGGTCGCGCGCGACCGAGTATACCCTTAAAGGGGTGTCCGAGGAGCGTACCTATCCAGGGTTAAGAAGGATGTCATACCCCGTAACTTAATCATAAGGGTAGAATTGTTTACCAGTCTTAAGTATGATATCCTTTACTTCATCCGCATATCCTTCCAACAATCGATTTGATATATGCAGTGAGCCTTTATTACGAATATGACTCCTAGCTAGGATAGTAAAACTGCCTCATATTATATTAACTGAATCTACGAATTTTATCCTGCCTATAGTGCCGTGATAAAATTTTGAACAGTCATTCTTTAAGATATTAAATCTAAATTGAGGAGAGGCATGCTTTAATATGAGCGGTAAATCATAGGGCAAATTATGTCAGCACACTCGGAGGGTTTGAACGATATCCTTAATGTTAAGATTCCATTTATCACATAGAGCACTCTTATAATTATCATATTGCAAATAATGTAAATGATGCCATTTTTTGCGTACATTCTCATTAAATTTAACTTTACATACGTCACATTCCACAGCTTCTTTGAAATCCCTTAAGCTTTTCTCAGTCATATGAATGGGATATTTTGACAAAGTCTCGCAAATATCCTTCCAGTCACTTAAAAGATTATTCAGCATCACATCGATGCAGTCTTCCCCGTGACCGATTCTGTGACTTACATACTCACATGTTCTACCATTAACAATAACATACGCACAAGCAAAAGGCTTTTGTTTAGCTATTATTTTCTGATCTCCAGGTGTGTATATGTTATACGCCTCAAGGTCCATGAAAGCAATGTGAGACCTTTTAAGTAAGGGAGCCTGGTTTTTTAAGGTTTTATACGAGCCATGTGGTGGGAAAGACACTGTTGTCATACTTTGGCAGGATGATGTGTGCGAGTGATAGAGGTCCTCCGAGGAAAAGAATGTTAAGCATTTCTTGCATATACTTTGAACCCTCTTATGACGTACTTGACTATGATATCTGCATAAACACTTCATGAAAGTGATCAGGTTTCTAATAAGGGCAACGTGAACATCATTTATTAGTAGGAGAGGAACAAAATGAGTGGCTGATAGGTTCCGTCCTGCCCTAGCTAAATGAACGGTGTAATAATTTTTATTATTTGCTTTATTGGATTTCTCTATTTTCTTCAAGGCATAGATGTAGATGCTAATGTCATTATCTTTCTCAATAGTCTTTAAGCTTTCCTAGGATATACCTGCTGTTGGGTTAAAGTTAATATTAATATCACCCCCTATTTTATTCCTAACATCTCTATGCAAATTCCCTAGCTGGATTTCTTGCTTGGATGTGATAATAAAAAATGATATCAGGGAAGTGATAAGGCAATTATAACTGCTATTAATATTGATTGTATTCTTGGCTACTCTAACACCTGCGGGATATGGGGTAAAGTGACCAATATTACCCAATTCTCTACGACTGACAAATAACTCCATATCTGCTATTTTCCTTATATTCCATCCGGATCCTTCAACTGCATTCATTCTTTCCTCTAGCATAACAGGTAGATTTTCCAAAGTGTGATTAAGGAACTCATCCTCCTCCCCCAGGGTGACCATGAAAGGTGTTGTTCGCAGGTAAAAGAAGTTAGAAACATGAGTCCCATTGTCAGTCATTTTACTTATCTCCATTTTCAAGGTGAGGGAAATATTTCCCGAGAATCTGTCAACTTATTTAAGGCCGTCTTGATCGTCTCTATAATTAATTATCTATGACTCGAAACACAGTTAATAATGCATCTGTAACTCACCGCATTCAGGGGTATGTCGAAGATTTGGAAGACGTTGTTCTGGAACTTTGAACGTCCGGGAGAGTCTTCACCATTCCGATCTTCTGAGGAAGTAGGAGGCTGTTGCCTACCACCACCAACACAGTAGGGGGCAGTAGAAGAAGAGGTGATGGCAACATCACTATTAGGAGATGGGGAAGAGGGGAAAGGCTTACCGGCTTCAAGATCCTCCAGAAGAGCTTCAGTGCTTGACTTTACTTCTGCCCAGTCATCTTGCGTTGGCATCCTTTCGTAGTCAGGCCATCGAAGTAAAGGATTGCAGGCCTCATTTATCTCCCTTAGTTCCTGTGATGAGGGGCTATGAGGGTGGTTGACATCTCCATCCACATTCATGGACCTAACAATGTCACTACCTTCACTCATAATTCCTGGGAAAGGTAAAAGGCACGTTTTAAAAATAAATAATTGTCAAAGAGGTTAAAAAATTGATAATCGTCATATATATATATATATATATATATATATATATATATATATATATATATATATATATATATATATATATATATATATATATATACACACTTTTCCAGGTTGAAAGAGGTTAAAAATTGTGTAGATACTTACGTCTTATAAGAGAAGTTGGGAGGGGGTGAACGTCATCCGTGTGGAGGATTCCTTCTAGGTTCTGATGAGGTTCAGTCATAACTTGGACAAAATAAGATTTTTGCTGGAAGCACTGAATTAGATGCAACTGCTTCACGCGTGAGTCACCGAGATTTTGATAGAACCATCAGCAGGAGGCTTCTTAGATAAGTTTGGACATTGACCGGAAGAAAAATAACAGATAACCAGATGTCTCTCTATCTATGACACACTTCAGGAACCTCACGAGGTTATGATATTACAAGCATTCCTACAAAACTTACGAGAAAGATGACATCCAACCTCACGAGGAGACATTCGTAGATCTGTTTATTCAGGTTTTATCGTATCAAGTATCGTGGCTTATCATCATCCTCATGCGAAAGATAACACATTTTCAGCAGGACAATATATACCTACATCTGTTTATTCAGGTGTTATCGTATCAAAGAAAGTAACATTAATAATAATAATAATAATAATAATAATAATAATAATAATAATAATAATAATAATAATAATAATAATAATTTTATTAACAATTAATTTCAAAACATAACGATAATTTTAATAATTTCCATAATGACTATTTAGGTTTGAATGATGGACTCGTCTTATTATTATTAATTATTATTTTTATTATTATTATTATTATTATTATTATTATTATTATTATTATTATTATTATTATTATTATTGTACTGGGCTGTTCAAGGATAGACGTTAGTCGTAACAGTTGTGTATTGATAAGAAGAAGTTTCAACCTGGAATATATATTCCAGATAATAGAAAATAATATAATGCCACCAGCTTTACAAATCTTGGAATCCCCCGATTTAATCAATAATAATAATAATGAGTATTGTAATAAACAATAATTTCAAAATATAACAATAACTTTAATAATTCCCTTAATAACTATTTAAGATTGAATGATAGACTCGTAGTTAGGTATTATTTCACTCACTTGATGGGATAGGTTAGGTTAGGTTAGGTTAGGGTTATGATTGAATGGATAGGTTAGGTTAGGTTAGGCTAGCTTTGGGTTGGGTTAGGTTGAGTTAGGTTAGATTTGGGTTAGTTAGGTATTATTTCACTCACTTGATGGGTTAGGTTAGGTTAGGTTAGGTTACGTTACGTTACGTTAGGTTAGAGAGAGAGAGAGAGAGAGAGAGAGATGGAGATTCGTTAGGGGTAGCCAATGAGGTTAAGAGAGGGGTGGAGTTAGGTTAGGGGTAGTCAATGAGGTTAAGAGAAGGGGGTGGAGTTAGGTTAGAGTTAGCCACTGAGGTTAAGGGAGGGGCTGGAGTTAGGTTAGGGGGCACCCTTGTGGGGAGTTAGGTTAGGGGGATCCCTTGTGGATCGATTTGAATTGGTCCATATATATATGGACCAGTTTGAATTGGTCCTAATGGATACGAAAGGGGCTCTTTTCCCTACTTATATATATATATATATATATATATATATATATATATATATATATATATATATATATATATATATATATATATATATATGTATATATATATATATATATATATATATATATATATATATATATATATATATATATATATATATATATATATATATATATATATATATATATATATATATGTATATATATATATATATATATATATATATATATATATATATATATATATATATATATATATATATATATATATATATATATATATATATTTTTTTTTGCGCTCAAGCCATGTCGTCCTGATGGAAGTTCCTATAGGGTAGCTTCCTAGGGTATATTACAACTACGGCGATATTCCCATGGAATTTACCTTAAGGTACCCAGAATTCTAACTCCTGGAGCGAATATCCCTAATGAAAGTACCAGGGATATCGCGAAATATCAGAGGACGTATTCTTGACACGCCACATGGCAATCTGCACCCCGAACAGAGATAACACTTCGAAGGGGTCAATTGGCAAGAAAACGAAAACGAGAAAGAAAAAGGAGAGCCGTTCGCAAGGCTCTTTCTTCTCCCATTTCGTAAGCGTGCATTGCGCCGATTCTGGCGCCATCTGTATTCCTTTTTGCGTAGCTTAACACCTCGGTGTTTTTTCCTGTGTTTCTCGCAAAATCTTGATTTAATCGCTTCATTATGCTTCCTCCACCTTCGTCTGCCTCTGATAAGTTGAGTATTATTTCTTTTATGTATAAATGTAGACTCTTGGTAATTTTTAAAGTGATTAATAGTAATAATCTTTGTTACAAGACCCGTTGCCTACCGGAGGCGTTCTGGACGCTGTCGCTCGCTAGGTAGGAGTTTTAGTCAGCCAGAGCGACGTTCCCGGCTGTTTTGCTTTAATAATTTTAGCTATTTAGCGTTACATAGGATTTCCTTATTCGTGCTTTTAGTATTGTTTGTTTTGGCGAAGTATTCGCCAATTCTGGCCTACGCTAGACCATGTAGCCTAGTCGTTTGGCCCTAGTACTTTCCTGCATGATTTTTGGATTTCCGAGTGTTTTAAAATTTTATTGAAGCTTTAGGCAGTTTTATACATTTAAGATTATATTGATTATTTCCAAGATAGTATACGAGTGAGTTTCGGTGATTTAGGTAATCGATTTTCTTGGTGCCTAGGCTAACTTGCCTATGGAGCCTTAGTATACTTTCTCATTCTCCCCGGTTGCTTTCTTTTCTTCGGAGAAGGTATGCAATCCCTTTCCCTCTGTTTAAGCCTTGGGCTTAACCCTACTGGTTTATCTGAATTAACTTTCGATACAACTATATTGGGGTGTTACTGTACCTTCCTGTTCCAGTAAGTCTGGCTTCAGAGAGGGGCAGAACATCAGAGTTTTTAGTCTGTGTCTGTGTTTGTCTGGCTTGGGGTAGAGTCTCCCTCGCGAGTCTGACGCAGACATAGGAGGCTTAACCTCCTGAGGTCACTCCCGAAGGTTTCTGTACGAGATGATTCTTTCTTTTGTGATCTAGCAGACTAGTCCTTGTTGCTGTTCTCGGTGGGAGGATAAGATCCTTTCCCCGGGAGTAGCAACGCCTTCCTTGCTTTGGTTCAGTGGGGGTTGGCAAGTATTGCTGGCCTCCCTCCTTGGATCTCCCTTAGGTTAAGATGAGTTTTCTTGGCTGCGGGAGATTCTTTACTAAAGCAAGGTTGGTAAGACCCTCTTTGTCCCTTCACCCTCTATCTCTGTAATGGCCTAGCCGTTACAGTACTGTACGTCATTCTACATCTGGACCTAGTATAGGTTAGGATGTGGAATTGACTCAGTCCCTTGCCGGCCGGCCGGCAAAGTTCTTCTGCTTTGAGTGCTGCCCGGACCTCCCTTGGTCCCTCATCCATGTCTGTCTGTAGAGCCAGACGGCATTGGTCAGGAAGCCTGAATTAGATTCTCCCCTTCCTTATATGCACTCTTTCGGATTGCCGGGCTTTGAGTTAGTACACTCTCTTATCCTGGCATCCATTCTGTTTTCTTCTAGTGCTGTACCCGACCCGGCTGCCGGCCTATGTGGCTGGCTGCCGGGCAGTCGGAGTTCTCTGGTTCTTTTGCTGCTGGCCGGCATCGGCTGTTTACCTTTGCCGGCCGGCTATTGTCACGCCCTTGTCTGCCGGTCGCTACGAGCGGTGGCCGGCAGCCGGGTGCTACCTTGTGTAGTTGCTGGCCGGCAGTCATTGCCGGCCGGCAGTCATTGCCGGCCGACATTGGCTGTTCCCAGCCGGCACATGCATTTGAACCAGCGTTCTGGCGCCTTATAGCTGTTAAGTAGTATACTTTAAAGCTAGTTATGGTGTGTGCCGGCCGGCAAGTGCCGGCCGGCGCATTACCTTCTATACTGTACCAGTATTCTTCAGTATAGCATATACTGTAGGGAGAAAACTATAGTATAGTATTGGTACAACACTGTGTTTTCTAACACTTTTGTGTTGTCTTGCACAGCCCTTTGGTGTTGCTTTACAGATAAGAAAGTGAGTTCTTTCTTGTCTATTATCCGGTATTTTAAAATCATATCTTAGGTGTGAGCTCCACCTGTATCCTCTGGAAATTTTTCATTGGTTACTCTAGGACAGATTAACCATACGATTTTATTATCTGGAAGGCTGCAACAATTGGTTGTGCGGGAAACACAAGTGTGTGTCTTTCCTTTCTGATTTGTTATGCTAAACTGTGCATATCCAGTGATACGTAGTTCACTTGATACTCATGGAAATTTCTTCTCTTTACAGGAGGACCATCCGAAGTGCGGAAGTGCTTTCTGCAACGTCCGCAGTAAGAACTGCTGCGGACATAAGTTATGTAGGGGCACGCAGCATGCGCTGTCTCCAAGGGTGATCTCCGGTATTAGTACCCTCAAGTATGTACCGTGTGCTCTAATCTGATTACTGTGGCTTTTGATTCCCCTAGGACGGCGGAATCAAGGGATATGGCAAGGGAGAAGCTTCGTACCTGGGTAAGGGGTTTCCAGAAGAACACCTCTGGACCTTATCTTCCAAGTGAGAAGATGAGGGCTTACCTTTTCCCTAGGGCATCATCTGATGCAGTGATTCCCCAGCCTCAAGAGGAGATCCCCCTAGTTCAGATCCCGGTGGATGCTGAAGTCGCGGTCGCCTTGCAAGACATCCAGTTGGACGACAGGATGTCAGACGTGTCCGAGCGTCTGAAGGAAGACCTCCTGGCAGAAGGCCAGGATGAAGATCAAGCCCCAGACATTGTAGAGGAAGAGGCCGGCGAGGTGTCGGCTGCTCCGGTTCAGATCCCTGAACCTATTCCCTCAACATCGTCCGCTCTCCCAGTAGAACTGGGACAGGCCCTCTCCTCCATTGTTGGTATGATCCAACAAATGCAGAAGGAGAATAATGAGAAGGCGGCTGCAATGGAACTGCAGATGCAGAAACTTGCAACATCACGTGGGCCCCAGAAAAGGCTCAATGTGAAAGACCTTCCCTTGTGCTCAGATGCTAACCCGTGGAGATATGCTGAGCACATGCCGATGACGATTGGGAAGATCGTCTTGTCGGATATGCTGGGTTCAGTTCCCCTAGAGGAGGTGGAATTCTGGCCCAGCAAAGGGTCATATCCGGACTGTTATGTCCGGTTGAGGAAGGAACCAGCTTCAAAGAAGGAGACAGAGCCGAAGGAGGTCATAGTGATGGACCATGCTAAGGCTCAAGCTTTGCTTTCATCTTCGATGAAAGAGAGGGGCTTCACGAACTCAAAGGTGGCTGCATTGAGTAAGAAGCTCCATTCCTTTGTGTCCTCTCCTGCTAGAGCCTTCCCCTTTTTGCAAAAAGGGTTTGCGGCTGTGTTAAAAGCAGTCGAGGCTGGCAAGCCTTGCCCTTCCTTGGAGGAGTGTAAACCCTTGTCGCTGGCCCTACCTATGGACCACAAGGATTGGAAGGACGTCCATCTTACCTTCTCAGTTGGGAAGTTGGAGGCTGATATTGCCGGACGTCAGTTCGGTGAGAACCTCCCTAAGCTGTCTGACTTTCTTTTGCGGAGAGAGCTCGAGACAAAAGAAAGACTGGCTGCCTCAATGTCTCTTCAGACCACTCTTGAGACGATGGCAAGTGACCTCAAGGTCCATGAAATTTTCATGGTAGTAACCAAGACTCATCTGGCCACAGTGACGAAGGATCTTTACAGCTTCATCAAGGCGAGGAGAGCTTGTAGGGAGTTCGTGTTCACCTCGGCTACGGTGAGGCACGAGCCAAGGAAACTAATCTCCTCCAACATTTGGGGCAAAGACCTTTTCCCTAGCGAATCGGTCAAAGAAGTTGTTGATAAGGCCGCCACGGAGAATAGAAACTTTCTCCAGAAGTGGGGCCTGTCTATCAAGAGAAAGTCTTCCCCGGATGAGGGTCCCCAACCAAAGAGGAAGACTAAGAGGACTAGGCTACCGTCTCGGCCAGCCAAGCCATTTAGACAGCAACAGCAACAGCAATTGCCGATGCCTTCAGTGCCCCAGATTGTGGCACAAATCCCGACCACATTCCAGTGGGTACCCCAGGCCGTGTCGACACAGTCCCCGGCATTCAACCCAACGTTCGAAGGACAGTCAACTTCCTTTCGAGCAAAGCCTAGAGGAGCAGCCAGAGGCTCGTCTAGGCGCCCCTCAAGGGGAAGGGGATTCAGGGGTGGTCGCGGTCAGGGAGGCAAGACCTCAGGACAACAGTCCAAGTGAGATGATACCGGTAGGAGGGAGACTTCAGAATTTTCGGGATCGGTGGACCTTCGATCCCTGGGCCCACAGCCTACTCAAGAATGGACTGGGCTGGAGCTGGTACAGCACTCCACCCCCGTGCCCTCAGTTTTTCCAACACTCCACCCCCGTTCTGGAGGAGTACATCCAATATCTATTGGAGAAAAAGTGATCCGAAGGATAAAGTCCATTAAATTCCAAGGGAGGCTGTTTTGTGTTCCCAAGAAGGACTCGGAAAAACTCAGAGTCATTCTGGACTTGTCGCCACTCAAGTTCAAGATGCTAACACTGCAACACATAAGGACCTTACTGCCCAAGAGGGCATTTACCGTCTCCATAGATTTGTCAGACGCCTATTGGCACGTTCCAATCAATCGTCGACTCTCCCCCTACCTAGGGTTCAAGCTACAACGAAGACTATAGGCCTTCAGAGCCATGCCATTCGGGCTAAATATAGCCCCAAGGATCTTCACGAAGCTTGCGAGCGTAGCTCTCAAACAATTACGCCTAAAGGGAATTCAGGTAGTAGCCTACCTGGACGACTGGCTGGTGTGGGCAGCATCCAAGACAGAATGCTTGCAAGCTTCCCTGCAAGTGATCCAGTTCCTAGAGTATCTAGGCTTCAAGATCAACAGAAAAAAGTCTCGACTTTCTCCATCTCAAAAGTTCCAGTGGTTGGGAATCTACTGGGACCTAATGTCACACCAATTCTCCATCCCGGCGAGGAAAAGGAAAGAGATAGCTGGTTCTGTCAAGAAACTTCTAGATTCCAAAAGGATATCAAGACGCGAACAGGAGAGAGTACTGGGTTCTCACCAGTTTGCTTTGGTAACAGACCCGGTGCTAAGAGCACAGCTAAAGGATGCAACCGGAGTTTGGAGAAGTTATGCATCAAACGCGCGAAGAGATCTGAGAAGACCAGTTCCGCTTCGTCTACGTACTCTTCTCAGGCCTTGGGCCCAAGCCAGACATCTAAAGAAGTCGGTACTTCTTCAGCCACCTCCCCCGTCGGTGACGATTCACACAGACGCCTCGAAGGAGGGGTGGGGAGGTCACTCTCATCGGAAAAAGGCCCAGGGGACTTGGTCCAATCTATTCAAGACCTTTCACATAAACTTTCTAGAAGCTATGGCAGTGCTCCTTACCTTAAAGAAAGTCTCCCCGCGTCACTCGATCCACATAAGGTTGGTGCTGGACAGCGAGGTAGTTGTGAGATGCTTGAATCGACAAGGATCAAGGTCG
>NC_090747.1:11389866-11404866 GCF_036898095.1 Palaemon carinicauda
TCTTTGTTAGGCTTAACCATCTTTACTCGGTACGGACCCAAATACGCTGGCTCTTGTTTGTAATCTTTTCAAATACACACGATCGCCCACAAACTCTTTTACCGCTGCGGTTTTGAATAAACCATCATACTTTGAGCTGTGTTTTTCATTAGCTCTTTTCAAAATGCCTTTCAGTGGTGCTCATTACTCTCCTCAATAGATTCAATAAATATACACGGTATTGTTCAAGTGAATAATTTAGCAATTGTTGCTAAGTGATCTGTACCGTATATGGTAACACAGGATACTGTCCATACACTAAAAAGAAAGGTGTGTCCCTGAGTGAAGCATTATATGCAATATTCAAAGCTAGCTCAGCAGTAGGAAGCATGACGTGCCAATGGAGGGGGTCATCAGTCATTAAGTAACATAAAATTCGCCCTACTTCCCTATTATGCTATTCCACTAAGCCCTTTACTGAAGGTCTATATGCGGTCACTGAGTAGTCTTCCAATTTTATCAAGTCCGTGACCAATTTCGCCACCTTGTTTATAAACTCGAGAACTTTATCACTTATCAAAATTTTCTGGCAACCAAACCTAGTAATGAAAGAGCACAACGCCTTGGCTAATGAATTCTACGATTAATCCAACATTGCCTAGGTATCAGTGTTCCAAGTAAATGCATCCACAAATACACATATATACTTATGTTGTGTAAAACGATTAATAAATGGTTCTACCAGATCCATATGCACTCTGTAAAATTTAAAAGGAATCACAGCCACTTTCTGGCTTCCGGGCTTCCGGTACAGTGTTTTTATGTTCTTTAAAACAGTTAGAAGCATGATAACCATTAATATAGTTCTCTATAGATTTTTCATTCATAACCAAAAGAAGGATTCACGTGATCTTCTTAAAATTCTATCAATTCCTAGATACCTTGCATACGGACTTGCTTGTACAATGTGGATGGGTTGATTAATTAAAGAGGGAGGAAGAACTACCGGTGCACAAAATTCCCCTCCCCTCTTCTCGTAATCACTATATAAAATATAATTTTCTATAAAAAAAATTCTTATGTAACCTTTAATATAATTCTCTATAGATTTTTTCATTCATAACCAAAAGAAGGATTCACGTGATCTTCAAATTCTATCAATTCCTAAATACCTTGCATACGGACTTGCTTGTACAATGTGGATGGGTTGATTAATTAAAGAGGGAGGAAGAACTACCGGTGCACAAAATTCCCCTCCCCTCTTCTTGTAATCACTATATAAAATATAATTTTCTATAAAAAAAAACTTCTTATGTAACCTTTAATATAATTCTCTATAGATTTTCTCATTCATAACCAAAAGAAGGATTCACGTGATCTTCTTTAAATTCTATCAATTTCTAAATACCCTGCATACGGACTTGCTTGTACAATGTGGATGGGTTGATTAATTAAAGAGGGAGGAAGAACTACCGGTGCACAAAATTCCCCTCCCCTCCTCTCGTAATCACTATATTAAATATAATTTTCTATAAAAAAAAAACTTCTTATGGGGCACACTCAGAAAATAACAGATAACTCTCCCATTACCCTTTAATCTCTGCCCCCACTCTTTCCATCCATTCCTCTTTTTTCTGTCCCTTTCGGTCTTCTTTTATGTCCCAACCTCCCAAGTTAATCAAACCTGCATCATCAATCATTCATTCTGGACACCCCTGGTCATGTCCTTGGCCACCCACATATATTCATCTTCGCCGCTCATAACTATCTCTCTCTCTCTCTCTCTCTCTCTCTCTCTCTCTCTCTCTCTCTCTCTCTCTCTCTCTCTCTCACCCCGTCTTCTGACTACTCATCGGGAGATTTCACATTCCATTCTCTATTTTCTCTATTTTGATGGGGGTCTTCAATATTTTGGTTACGTTCTTCGTTGCTCTTTTGTGCCCTAGTTGTTACTCCCATTACTGCATCTCAAGAGAGAGCATCAGCTACCGTGTTTCCTTTACCTTCTATGTGGTGAAAACCCTTTAAATTAAACTCTAAAAATCTCTCAATCCATCTCGCTTGTCGAAAGGCCAAATAATTTTTACATTACAAATCAAGTAAAGGGCGATGATCACTTCGCAACTCAATCGACTTGCTTAATAAAAAAAACCTATGCCTCTCTAGAACCCAAAGAATAGCCAAATCCTCTCGATCGAAAGTACTATAGTTCTTTTATGCCCCTTTTAATGACCGGGAAGCAAAACAAATGGGTCGCTCTCTGCCTTTATTATCTCACTAAGAAACTACGCTACATATAGCTATGTTACTCGTATCCGTTGTCACTAAAAATGGGCGATCAAGTCTAGGATATGCGAGTAATTGATAGATAGTTAAGGCAGCTTTTAAATGGTTAAAGGCCCTTTCTTCTTCCACTCCCCAATTTATTACTTCTCGTTTCTTTAAAGCATCTGGGGTCTCACTATATCTCCAAAACCTCTCATGAATTTACGGTAATACCCAGCGAGCCCTAGGAACCCAGCTACTTCCTTATCGTTACGTGGCCTGGGTAAATATCTAATAGCCGCTACTTTACTGGGGCAGGGTTGGACACCTTCTGGGGTTATTATATCACCTAAAAATTCGACCTGTTTACAGAAAAATTTGCACTTTGACAAATTTATTTTCATACCATTACGTCACAATGTTCTAAAACTTTACGAATATTATCATTATTATGTTCTTCGGGTGTTTTCCCTGCAATTATGATATCTTCTGAATAAACGTGAACATGGCCAATCAAGGGAGACAAAACCGCCATCATTACTCTGAAGAAAAAACTTGGAGCATTTTTAATACCGAAAGGAAAAAAATTAAACTGAAATAGTTGATCGTTAGCTTCAAATGCCGTTATATATTTACTATCTTCCTGAATGGGTATTTGATAGTATCCAGATTTTAAATCAACAGTTGTAAAATATTTACTATTCCGTACCTTCACAAGTAAGTCTTCGATCGAGGGCAATAGAAATGCATTACCTTTAGTGACTGCATTAAACTTCCTACAATCCACACAAAATTTAAACGAGACATCCTTTTTCCTAACAGCTACAATTGGAAGAGCCCAGGGGCATTCGCTCTTCTAGATTACCGCTTGTTTCCATAATTTATTAATTTCCCTTCCTATCTCACCCTGGAAATTAATGGGTACCTTATAAGGCCTTGACCTGATAGGCTCCGCCTGCCCAGTTTCAATGCTAAAGGGAAATCAATTAGTCCTCCCGGGTGGCTCATCTCCAATTGCAATTACATCGGAATAATTATTGACAATGTCACTAGCTACAGCTTCATATTCTGACTGACATAGTTTTCCTGCTTGCATAATCAAGTTCCGAGTGCGTTCGTCTGTGGTGGCTGGAGTTGTGGCTACCAACATCCCATTATAAGCAATTTCCCATAAGTCTAATCCACACAAAAAATCACTTCCTAACACAACTCTTTTATTTGACAAATCAACTATCATTATATCAGCTCTGTTCTCTTTTATTTCTGTCAAGCCTTCTAATATCAGGAGATTTGTCTCCTGCGTGCGCACCCAACGGTAGCATCGCCCGCACGGGCTCTTCGGTCGGATCCTGCCCGCCCGCGCGCGCGGGAATATTCACCTTCGCGCGCGAGCGCTTAACCTTCCTTCTGCGCACCCTCTGCTTTCTCTAGCTCACGCCCCTGCGCACCATCGCTCGCCCGCGCGCACCCTCGCCATCGACCTCGCTCGCGCGTGCCATCAGTCTCCCGTGCGCAAACTAGGGCATTTCCCATCGTGTGCGCGCCACCACTCCCCCCAGCGCGATCATCAACACTCCCCCCCCCCCCCCCGTGCCAGGCTGCAGGACAACGCGCGGCCAGGTCATCATCGTTGCCTCGCCACCCCCCACCCCAGCAAGCGCAGATCAGCCTGCTTGCCGGCAGGGGGAAGTTTCCGGAAAGGTCCAGGGACTTTTCTTCCCCTTCATCATCTTTTCAGGCGAACCCCCCTTTCGTAACTCCTCCTAGGGATCGGTTGATCCACTTCCCTACAGAAGGAGTTTCTGACAGCGCAGGCCGAGTACGAAGCTGACTCCTCGTAAGTCCTTGAGGAAGGCCTCCTCACCCCCCCAGACTTTCTCTCCCTCCCCTTCGGACAAAGATTTCCCGTCGTCAGGGGAGTCAAGTGAGGTGAAGCGTTCTTCCATCAAACCAATGAGGGAAACCCCACCTCACGCTGAAAAGTCTTCTCCGGTATGGGTGGAAAAGAGCCCCCCACCATCGTTGTTGAAGTCCTGCATCCCTCCCATGAGGGAGTCGAAGGACTCCAAGACAGTGCTGAAGTCATCATCAAGGCTTAGACCGGAGCCAGCCAAGCACTCGGAAAACGTCCACGGTCCCCCCAAGAAGAGCCTTTGGGGATAGGAGACTTCGCTGCTATCCCTTCAGGAGGAGAGCTGCAAGAGTCAGAACATGCGTTCTGGCAGGTTCTGACCCTTATAAGGAATCTCAATGAGTTTGCTGATCCAGAGATTCCTCCTCGTAAGGGCAAAGACACGGTCTTGGACCGAGTCTTTGGGACTCAAAAACCCTCTATGGCCAGTGTGGCTTTGCCCTGGTCTCAAGGGGTCAAGAGTGCCAGAGACCAGGTCGAAGCCAAGCTCTCTGAGCTTGCCTCCTCCAGCCGATCCAGCGCCGGCAACAAACTCCTCCCACCTCCTCGTGTCCATTAGAGGAGGTACTTCAACATCGTTGAGGAGACTTGATTAGCTCTTCCCCTTCACCATTCTTTGGAAGAGTTTACCAGGGGAGTCCCTCTTGAGAGACTCTCCAACCGGCAGGTCTCGTTCTCGGCCACGGAGATCCTTAGCCAGGAGAAGGTAGCGAAGTGTGCCATGCAGGCCACTTCGTCGCTGGATATCTGACTAGGGACCCTAGGTATCCTGTTACATTCAGATGATTTGTCCAAAAAGAGTACCAGGAAGGCTTTGGAGACCTTTTTACTCTCGGCCACTTGCACGATCGAGTTTCTAGCCCACCAAGTCTTGAACTTGTGGGCTAACACCATCTTGAAACGTCGAGATGCGGTGTCTGAGAGATTCCATCAAAAGGTCCCCAATACCGTGATCAGCAGGCTTAGGCATTCTTCCGTTATGGGGAAGAACTTGTTCGAGCCTAAGGATGAGGAGCAAGCGGCTGAGAGGTGGAGGACGTCCAACCAAGACTCTCTCCTGCATATGGCTCTAACATCGAAGTCCTATAAACCTCCAGCACCCCAACAACCACGTCCTACCAAGACCACAAAACCGGCAGCTGCAGCGAAGACGACGGTGTCTAACGGCCGTATGCTAAGAGAGAATATAGGGCCTCCAATTATAGGGCCTCCAATTATAGGGCCTTCTTTATACCCTATGGAAAGTGTAAGGGAGCCCTATATTTTTCAGAGCTATGTTTAAAGCATCTTCTAGGAAAGGGTGGGGTTGGTATCCCTGCTGAGAGGGTGTCTGTTGTCCTCTAAACAGTTGGTATGCCAGAAGAAGGTTTTGTTTACATTTGTGAGGGTAGAGTTGCCAGGTTTTTTAAGTGAGAAAAGTCCAACTTCTGATCAACTGCAGATTTAAAATGTCAACCCATAGAGTAAAAAAAAGCCAATATTATAGCATTTAAGGCCAACCTTTTTTATGATATTGCTAAAGGCTAAACAATTTCAAAAAGGGCTAAATTTTAAGTTTTTAGCCTGAAAAAAGGTGAACCTGGCAACTCTGTGTGAGGGTATTTACTAAGATGGGTACACGTGTGTCACGCATTCCTGTTCTTTCAACGAGTTAGTGACGACATATAGACAGTGGAAATGGCAGAAAAGGATTGTATAAGAGAAAGATACATAACTGCAAGTGAGAAAACTATGCTGGTGACCTTGATAGAGGAAAGAAGGAGCGGAATTTTATTCAATAAGAGCCATGACTTCCGCATCATCCATCAAAAAAAAAGAGGCAGGGGAAGAAGTCACTATCTTATTTAATGCTGCTGGTTATGGACCACCAAGAAGCCAGCAACAGCTGAAGAAAGTCTGGGAGAATGCAAAAGGAAAGTAAGTATTCATAAACACATTAAAGTAATAGTACTTTTGACTTACTTCCTGCATACATAAGCATCAGCTTAGGGATTGGCGAGGGTGAGTTTTATTTAGGCTATATGTAAGGAATAACATACTTTTCAAAGGCTGAGCAAATAAATAATTCTCATTGCAGTTTGTACTATTCTTAATTTCCGACTTTATACTGGTTAGCCTGATTGATTGGCATTTATTCATAATTTAAGACTATATACTGGCTAGCCTAATTATTTGGTCTTAATTTCAGGCTATCTGCTGATTAGCCTAATTGTTTGGCTTTTATTCCTAATTTAAGGCTATATACTGGTTAGCCTAATTATTTGGTCTTAATTTCAGGCTATATACTTGTTAGCCCAATTGCTTGACTTTTGTTCTTAATTTAAGGCTATATACTGGTTAGCCTAATTGTTTGGTCTTAATTTCAGGCTATATACTGGTTAGCCTAATTGTTTGGAACAAAGATATTCATTTAACCACTGAACTGTTGTAAAAGTTTCAGAGCAAAGAAACAGCATGCAGCCTGTAAGCGAGAGACTATGAGGACAGGTGGTAGTGCTCCTCCTATGCCTGAAGATGAAGAGACTGCTAAAATCCTTACTATCATAACTGATGACGTTGATGGTGAGGAGAATGAACTGGAAAGTGATGCACTTCGGAGTACTGGTAAGTCCTACTTTCATGATAATACAGAGAGCTCTGCTTGGATGTTTTGCATATTTTACTGATTGTCATACAAATTTGTTGTTTCTCTATTAATTTTTTCCCATAAAATTGAGAGGAAGTCACTTGTTTTACGCATATCCCCTACCTATCAATTTATAAAGATAATGGAATCCTGCAGTTCTCACCTTCTTGCACAGTAATTAGGGGGTTATTTAAATTCTGGGAAAGCAATAATTAGCAAGATATGTTGAAGAGGGGGGAAGGGGTTATAAAGAGAAAATAGCTCGGTTTCCTCACTAAACGACATGGAACTGACGTCAACATAGTCAACTAAACAGAAGTTCGAGATGCCAGCGTACATTTGATATACTGTATATCCAAAATATACTTAATCAAGAATTGTGATTACTCAAAAGTGTCACTATTTGTAAATTGCATATTTTAAGGACACTTCTGAGTAATTAATCCATTTTTAATTAAATATATTTTGAATATACAGTAAATCAAATGTACGCTGGCATCACAAACTTCTGTTTATGTAAGCTGGCATCACGAATTTTGTTTGGTTGACGATGTTGACATGTCAGTTCCAAGTCGTTTAGTGAGGAAACCGAACTATTTTCTTTTTATAACCCCTTCCCCTCTCTTCAACATATCTTGCTAATTATTGCTTTCCCAGAATTTAAATAACCCCCTAATTACTGTGCAAGAAGGTGAGAACTGCAGGATTCCATTATATTGGAGTAAATGGATAGCGGGGTGTTCTATACTATTACCCAAGAATCATGTCTAACATGTTGTGACCCACAATTGTGTAATTGTTAGGATTAGGTAAATCATTCATCACTTAAATATTTGCTTTACTTTTAGGGAATCTTTTATAGAATTAGGAGGAATTAGTAGCCCCACAGTTTGGAAAAGTAATGTTCTCAAGTACAAACATAGCATAACTCTTTTTTTTTTGGTCTTTTCAGGACAACCACATACTTTGATTGGTATCAGAAATGATAGGCAAAAATGTGAGATAAGATTTGATTCTCAAATAACGGCACAGCACACTAACAACTCTATACACTCCATCATAACACCTCCCAAACTCACCTCAACTGAATTCAACACAACACAGAGCACACCAGCTGGCAAAGTCTCCTCTCAAGAATCTAATGTGACACAGGATACTCAAACAAACCCACCCACCTCTATACAGTTTAATGCCAGAGACACCCTAACAGAATACACACCAACACCAGGCTAATGAAATTTTACCTCATCCCGAAAGCGCCGACGAACAACAAAGCTCACTCAGGAGCATCTCTTGAGATGCAACGAAAGGAGCATGAAAAGACAATGGAAAGCCTCAGCCTAGATATTGAAGTTAAGAGCCTAGGTATTGAAATTAAGAAAGAAAAACTAAAAAAAATTAAAAAGGAAAACGAGGATGCAAACCTTTGTCTCCAGGCTCATCAAATCTGGGTTGATGTGGGCAAGAAATTGTTGGAAGTAACAGGGGAACTAGAACAGGTAACCAAAAGAATTTGTGATAAACTCGATGCTTTAAACTGATCCAATGTCACTTTAAGTTTTTTCAGTGCAATATAGTATTATATATATTTCGGCTGTGAGGAAATTGTGCATTGTGTTCTAGTCTGCAATGTATTTTGACTACTGTACTGTATATTTTTGTGGAAATTAAAATTACAAATAACTGTTTCTGGTTTATTTTCCAAACCTGTACCATATATACATACTTTGAATTTGGTTTTTGATAACTTTAAGCCTAGTGCTGGTGATTATTTTTTTCCTAAGCAAAATATTCTCTGATGATTTGCTGTCTTTTAAAGACTCCTTGGACATTTCTCATTGCTTGAGGTTGCTGCCTCAATTCATCCTCTTGTATGTTTCCTTGGGCTTCTAGGTCATCTGGATCATGAAGTTCATGAATTACATTATCTGGCTCAGGTACTCTGTAGGCGATGGCCAAATTGTGGAGAACTGCAGCAGCAACAATTATGTGTTTGGTGTTTCTCATAGAAGTCCTCATTTTCTTTCCAAGGCAAGCAAATCTTCTTTTTAATAGTCCAAATGCTCTCTCAACACTGTTTCGCGATCTTATGTGAGAAGCATTATAGCGGTTCTCTCCACGGCCATGAGGAGCTGTCAGAGGAGTCAACAAATATTCCCGACATGGATAGCCACTATCACCCAACAAGTGTCCAGGCAGAATACCATCTTCGAGTTCCTGACAGAGTCGACTATTTTAAAAAATATTGCTGTTATGTGCACTGCCAGGCCACCGAGCTACAATGTTGTATAGCTGCAACTAAGGACCACAGACTGCTTGTACATTAAATGAAAAAATAACCTTTTCTGTTGCGGAAAACTTCAGGACGCGGGTGACTTGGCATCTCAATTGCAATATGAGTGCAGTCAATGCACCCAATTACACCTGGCATTCCAGCTATAGTCATAAATTCATGCTTAATCCTGGTAATATTATCTTGGTCTGGAAACTTGATGAACTCTCCAATTGCATATGCTACCTGGCCACCCCATCTACTAACAAAAGACTGTGATACGTCACACCAATCTGATATACCAAGTTGGTCGTTTTCAGTGGCAATATATCTCAATCCAATTAGGACCTACAGGTGAGAAGGCACAGGACAGCCTGTGGAAAAAGAAAAAATCATGAAATACTTACCTCAAACCATGTCCAGGCATAATTCTCAACTGTTTTTACTTAGAAAATTGTATAATCTTTTATTGTATTAAGAATAATATCTAGGCAGCTTCATATAACCTTTCAAATAACACATTTAGCAGAAACCAATAAAATAACTTGCCTAACTAAACTATGTACAGCAAATACCTCAACCTTTTTTTACCAATGGCACACTTAAGATCTCATAAGAATACCACAGCATACAGTATACTTGGCAAAATTTAAAAGGGTATACATGTAAATATAAGATAGAACTACAGACATAAAAAAATACCGGGTATAAATAAGAACTTATTTTACTTCAGTAAATATCACCATACAGCTTGAATTAGTTGTGGCATATAATTGTGCCTTGGCACACTGGTTGAGAATCACTGCTGTACAGTATACAGACATAAAAGTTACTTTTGCTTGTGCTTACAGGTAATGAAGGCACCTTATGTACTGTACCTACCTGGTACATTATTATTAAGGAAATGTTGTTAAAATAAAAATGAGCGTAATAGTATAGAACACCACGCTCTCCATTTACTTCAATATAATGCAATCCTCCAGTTCTCACCTTCTTGCACAGTAATTAGGGGGTTATTTAAATTCTGGGAAACCAATAATTAGCAAGATATGTTGAAGAGGGGGGAAGGGGTTATAAAAAGAAAATAGCTCAGTTTCCTCACTAAACAACTTGGAACTGACATGTCAACATCGTCAACCAAACAGAATTCGTGATGCCAGCTTACATAAACAGAAGTTTGTGATGCTAGCATACATTTGATTTACGGTATATTCAAAATATACTTAATTAAAAATGGATTAATTACTCAAAAGTGTCCTTCAAATATGCAATTTACAAATAGTGACACTTTTGAGTAATCACAGTTCTTAATTAAGTATATTTTGAATATACAGTATATCAAATGTACGCTGGCATCACAAACTTCTGTTTATGTACCCTGGCATCACGTTCTGTTTGGTTGACTATGTTGACGTCAGTTCCATGTCGTTTAGTGAGGAAACCGAGCTATTTTCTTTTCATAACCCCTTCTCCTGTCTTCAACATATCTTGCTAATTATTGCTTTCCCAGATTTTAAATAACCACCAAATTAATGTGCAAGAAGGTGAGAACTGCAGGATTACATTATATTGGAGTAAATGGAGAACGTGGTGTTCTATACAACTACCAAAATGAGCATTACATCACACACGAATAGCTCATCAACTGACATATAAGCACAAAAACAATGTGATAATGACTCATCCCTACCTCTGTTACTAAGAGCATTGGGCAGTCAATGCTCTATCTGTGCAATCAATGAAAGTGTGCATTCTTTACTTAATCGGAACCTCATCAGAAATTCTTCCTCTGTTATGGTATGGAATGAGTTCCTTCGGTCTGTCACAACCCTTCGTATGTGGCCATTCTGATAGCGCTGAAGGTTTCGGATATGACGGAATTGTCGGTACATGCTGAAATATATGAAATATACGTGTAATTTAAGACTCCTGAAATGTTTGTTAGCCTAGTGTTTAACTCTACAAAATCTAATCTGCCATCCTTGACCCCTGGCTAGCTCAATAGCAGCCCTCCACAGTCCACACTGCACAGCTAACTTACTCTTTAGTAGACTAGGCATAAACTTAGATGCACTATGAAATTCCCAAATTACGTTCAAATTGTTTTTTACACTTGTCAGATGATGATCATGCTGGAAATCAACCCTAGGCCTACTCCAGACACCATCTAAATTATCTTACAAAATTATGAACGAACCCTAGGTTAGGCTACCATCACCAGCCCAACACAACCAACTTGGAGCTATGATTTCATACATTAGGTTCACATTGGTTGAATTATTCTTGAAAACCTGGGAATCATCTCCAGATATCTAAATCATTTATAAAAAGGCAAAATTGTGGAGGAAAATTAGTTCATTTTGCTAGAATCTAAAGGATAAGGCCTTTTTTTGGCATTCTCTTCCAGAGGGTCACCCTCTGCCTAGGTTACTTTGATTTCGTTAGATTAGTTACCAGAATTTTTCAACTTCTCCAAGTCAAACTTAATGTAAACTTTATACAAATACAACAATTTCTCTTAAAAACAGATGAACCTTTTAGCATCAGTTAAAAACCAACACCTTTTCCATGCATGAGCTATCATATCTATTGGAAGAATGTAATTTATTTACGAATTCAAATGACAAGTTTACTTGCAACTACTATTTTATCACTTACTTTGCTAAAAAAATAATCAAAGAAATTCTTACCTGTGAAACTTGTCAGAAGCTTGTTTTGTTGTGGTTTGCTTGAACTCCGAGGGACATCTCCGAGTTCATAAAATATGAAATTTGGCCCACCTGTGCAATACTTTTTCTTTCTATTTATATGTTATTATTTTTGTAAGACATCTTTTGATAATATAAATGTTTTTCACAAGCAAAGAGTTGATATCATGACTACTATTTATTTATAGGGCTTGCAAAAGGCATGTCTGGGGTACCCTTTAAATAGTATTGGAACCACCCCTTAAATTATAGGGAACCCTAAATTTATAGGGCCTGTATATGTTCTAAGCATAGGAATTTAATATAGGGTCTATATTATAGTCCCTTTATTTTCTCTTAGCATACGGCCGTAAGCCCTTTCCTGTCAAGGACAAGAAAGGCAAAAAGTCCTCCAGGGGAAGAAAGAATCCTAGAGGGAGCGGCCGAGACCGCAGACGCTAGGATTGGCAATCCCCCTGCATGTCCACCAGTGTGGGGATGCCTACAAAGTTGCGCGAACAGGTAGCAGGAACTCAGGGCCGATTCCTGGACGATTTCCATAATCAGTCAGTGATATCGCGTCCTGTTAACAACATCTCTACCTCCTCTGACCGCGGATCCAGTGTCGTTGAGCTCCCTTGCCATGGGATCTCAAGGGGGCAAGCCCTTCAGGCAGAAGTCCAGACCATGTTGAAGAAGGGCGCTCTCCAAGAGGTCCTTGACGGGTCCCAAGGCTTCTTTAGTCGACTCTTTCTTGTAAAGAAGGAGTCTGGAGGCTGGAGACCATTCATCGACCTCTCAGCTATGAACAAGTTTGTCAAGCAAACTCCGTTCAGCATGGAGACCGCAGACACGGTCAGACTTGCAGTGAGACCGCAAGACTTCATGTGTACACTGGACCTGAAGGACGCGTACTTTCAGATCCCAGTCCATCAGTCTTCAAGGAAGTACTTAAGATTCAGCAGAGACAAAAATGTTTACCAGTTCAAGGTGCTGTGTTTCTGTCTCTCCACAGTACCACAGGTTTTCACCAGAGTGTTCACCCTAATATCGTCCTGGGCACACAGGATCGGCATCCGTCTCCTCCGTTATCTGGACGACTGGCTGTTCCTAGCCCTTCTTCGACACAGAGACAAACTTCTGGAACTTAGCCAAGATCTGGGGATTATGCTAAATCTCAAGAAATCATCTCTGATTCCCACTCAAAGACTGATCATAGACACCAATCTCCACAAAGCCTTCCCATCAGACGACAGGATAGCAAGGCTGAGGAGGGTTGCAAGCCCTTTCCTCAGACGAGAAGAACTCCCAGCCCAATCGTGGTTACGTTTCCTCGGTCACGTCTCATCTTTGGCTCGTCTAGTTCCCAACGGTCGCCTCCAGATGAGATCCCTCCAATGGCGACTCAAGTCACGGTGGAATCAGGGATACAATTCCCCGGACGTCATGATCCCTATGGGTCCTGCAGAACAGACGGACCTTCAGTGGTGGGTGACAGACAAGAACCTACGAAGTGGAGTGGATCTTCTCGTCCTCCCCCCCCCCGGATTTGACGCTGTTTTCGGACGCCTCAAAGAAAGGGTGGTGGGCCCACGTTCTGCAACAAAGGACCTCAGGCCTGTGGTCAGAATCAGAAAAGTGCCTCTATATAAATCTGCTAGAAATGAAGGCCGTATTCCTGGCCCTTCAACAGTTCCAACTATACCTGGTAAGTCACTCTGTGGTGGTGATGAGCGACAACACCACAGTAGTGGCTTACATCAACAAGCAAAGAGGTACCTTTTCAAAGCAGTTATCCCATCTCGCAGAAGAGATACTGAGATGAACCAAAGCCCACTCGATTCCACTATCGGCACGCTTCCTTCCAGGCAAGAGGAATGTGCTCGCCGACAGTCTGAGCAGAGTGTCTCAGATAGTGAGTACCAAGTGGTCTTTGGATCATATAGTAGCCAACAAAGTCGTGACTTTGTGGGGTTCCCCGACTGTGGATCTGTTCGCTACAGCACTGAACTTCAAGCTTCCGCTGTACTGCTCCCCAGTCCCGGATCCCAAGGCGCTCTGCCAAGATGCCTTCCAACAACGGTGGGACAATATCAACATGTACGCCTTCCCCCCGTTTTGTCTGATGAGGAGTGTGCTCAACAAGATGAAAATATCGGTCAATCTTTTGATGACCCTTATAGCTCCGCTATGGCATCAAGCGAAATGGTTTCCGGACCTTCTGCAACTCCTAATGGAACTTCCGAGAGAACTCCCTCCGCGACACGAGCTACTCAAACAACCACACGCCAAAATCTTCCTAAAAGCCATAGCTTCGTTACGACTTCACGCCTGGAGACTATCCAGCATCTCCTTGCTGAGAGAGGATTTTCACAACAAGTTACGGTCAGGATGTCTGGACACCTGGGAAAGTCATCTGCATCTATCTACCATGCAAAGTGGAGAGTCTTCTGTGGTTGGTGTCGTGGAAGGGGTATCTCTCGATGCTATTATTGCAGCAATAGCGGAGTTCTTCGTGTATTTGCGAGAAGAAATGCGCCTTTCAGTCTAGGTGGTGAAAGGCTATTGCTCAGCCTTAAGTCTAGCCTTCAGGCTCAAAGGAGTAGACATTTCTTCCTCGCTGGAACTTTCCCTACTCATACGGAGTTATGAACTTACCTGCCCTCAGTCGGAAGTGAAACCTCCTCCATGGAACGTGGTTCGAGTTCTCAGGTCTCTTAAGAGACCTCCCTATGAACCACTACGCCAGGCTTCAGATCGCCACATAACTTGGAAGACGGTGTTCCTACTAGCTTTGGCCTTGGCCAAGCGAGTCATTGAACTTCATGGCCTCTCTTATGACATCGCCCATTCAAGGAGATGGGGGGAGGTAACGTTCAAATTCGTCCCTGAGTTTATTGGTAAGACTCAGAATCCGGGGGTGCCAGACCCTCGGTTCGACTCCTTCTAGATTTCGAGTCTTCGTTCTGTAACAGAGGACTCAGACCATCTCCTACTGTGTCCAGTAAGGAGTCTGAGGTTATATATCAAAAGAACGGCTGCAGTACGTCCCTTGGTGCAGGCATTGTTTGTGAGCACTGGGAGGACTAAGAGGAGGGTTACCAAGAACACCATATAGGCATGGATTCGTAGGGTGATCCATCTGTCCCTGAATCCAGACCCTCCTCCGTCACATCACCCTAGAGCACATGATGTCAGGGGCGTAGCTACGTCCCTGGCCTTCAAGAAAAACTTCTCATTGGCGCAGGTGCTCCAAGCT
>NC_090747.1:11429866-11442366 GCF_036898095.1 Palaemon carinicauda
CCATCAGCATCAAGGTCCATACAAAGTGGTTTCATTTTACGAGATCGAGAATCTAAGCTAGTAATTTAATTAAGCCTCAGGAAAACAGGAATGATGACGATAATGTTTCACATTACTTTGCTTACTCTCAGAAACATCAGCCCAAATCCTTTGGACAGTAAATGACAGATATCTGGTTTATGTAAATAAAAAAACTGTTGCGTCTACATCAAAGAGTTCAGATTTAAGTGTAGCCCTCCTATATAGTTTCAGGGTTTTACTTGAAAGGGCTGACTTTTTTTTACGTCGTATAGACCGTATGAAAGAGCAATTTGTAGTATGGATAATATTTAAACTTCACACCTATTTGGCTACCAGCTTCAATGACGGCAGTTTCAGTACTTCCTAACTGTCCCTGCAATACTTCTTGCATACCCCTATTTTCAATATGTATTATTATTATTATTATTATTATTATTATTATTATTATTATTATTATTATTATTTGTAGTAGTAGTAGTAGTAGTAGTAGTAGTAGTAGTAGTAGTAGTAGTAGTAGTAGTAGTATTATTACTATTATTATCTATATTATTATTTACTGGATATTCCCTTGCACCAATGCCAATGAAACCCAGCAAAATAACAATAAACTGCTCAATAAAAATTTAATGTAATTACAGCAGTAAGATTTTCTAGAAAAGGTAAAACTGTACTACAAGTGTAGTATAGTTACCCAATATAAATATACGAAATGATCCTTATTCATTCAAATAAACAAGGAAACTTCTGAGATCTTTATAATGAGCATAATCCTCGTTGAAGGTATAAATATTATAATACATATTGATAGTATTTTGCATTTTGATGACTTTCCATTTGCTAAATTACCCTGAAGTACCATTCATTACGTCATAAATATATTCAAAGCCAATATCTTTATTCTTTTATTGCCTCGTAATTCTAAGGACGTTTAAGATCGAGAAAAATTAAGGGAAATATTTTATTGCGCAATAATTATCATATATAAATTATATACTTCTCTCATGCTTCCGAATCGGTCATGAACCTTCCGGGATTTTTTTTTTAATTATTAGGATATTGTCCACACTTAGCCTATAAACAATCTAATCATTTAGCCGCAATTACATTAGATGAATTACTGCAAAAATGTATTGAGAAAATAAATTACCGTTTCTTTACCAGAAAAAATCTATTCAGAAGTATTTTTTTATATTATTGTTTCGTAATTTGAATGACGTGTTAGACAGAAACTATTTCCATCTTCCATACCTTAAATATTATAACATTAACTGACCATAATTTCAAAGCCGTTGGACTCCTTAAGGCATGATATGGTACAAGCAGGCCTTTCTTTTAAATTCAACAACAAAATTATCGAAATATCTGGGAATTACTAGTATGACATAATTCTCATAATAGAAGAACGTATACATTAGATATTAGGTTACCTTGTGTTGACGGACATTATGTTAGCTCTCTCTCTCTCTCTCTCTCTCTCTCTCTCTCTCTCTCTCTCTCTCTCTCTCTCTCTCTCTCTCTCTACTAATGAATAGTTTTACGATCATAAATATATCATAATGACTATATGCACTTTCTCTTCTTATCAAATTCAAGAATTTCAGATTGTTCCTTTTAGTTTTTTACTCATATGCTGTAATACTGATAGATTAATTTTTGTCTTTATGTTTGTACACTCAGAACACCCATCGTCCAGTGGAAAGAGATAAAAAGGAGATTAAGCTCTTCCGAAGACAGTTTTCATCTAAGAGATGTCTGAATCGTTGGCAGCTCGTTTCTTCCTTATCCATATGCCTGATCTGTGTGTGAATTCATATGTATATATATATATATATATATATATATATATATATATATATATATATATATATATATATATATATATATGTGTGTGTGTGTGTGTGTGTGTGTGTATTTATATATATATATATATATATATATATATATATATATATATATATATATATATATATATATATATATATATGTGTATTTATATATGTATATATATATATATATATATATATATATATATATATATATATATATATATATATATATATATATATATATATATATATATATATATATGTGTATGTGTTTGTTTGTGTTTGTGTATGCACGTGTGTGTGTGCGTATATGTGTGTGTCTGTGTGTGCTTGTGTGTAAATAACATATGTATTAATGTTTCTATCTCTGTATCTAAGTATAGCAGTTTATTTATGATAATTTCAATAAAAAGTCATATCATCTTTTCGAATGCAGAGTCATTTGAAGTTTCATTTTGCAATGTAAAAAGGAAATAAATACTGACTTGGATTAGGACGCTATGAATCTTTTTGATAGTTATATTTCAAGAGTTTCATTCGTTCGTTCGTTCGTTCTTGATTGCCAGGGCCTTTTGCCAGGACAGGGCCTTTATAACCGTCAATCCCAGCCCCCAAAGAGTAGATGACCCAACCGGTGTGGCTGGCCCTTGCAAGATTTTCAGCACTCAGAGTTAGTCTTGCCAAGGACATTGCTCAGCATATAGCAAGTCTTGTTTATAGATCAGGTGCAACTTTGGTCTCAGGACTCAACTTAAAAATCAGTTTACCAACACTCATCATGACCTGTAACAGTAGGAAGTAGTCCATGGATAGACCAGCAAAAACCCGCAACAGGTGGTCAACAAAAAAATCAGGCACCCAATAGGAGCCGGAAGGAAAGCAGTTGTCGATTTAACCATTGTGCACACTGATGTGTGCATGAAAAGGATAGAAAAGATGAATAGTAGTGAGATTCAGTATATCGAAGGGACTGAGTGAGGAGTGGATTTATTTTAGTAGAAGTTTGAAAGGACTGGGAGCGAAGTCCCAGCCATTAGACATAGCCAAAGGCCATTCTTGAGAGCAACCCCTCTAAGGAGATATTGCTCTAGCTCAGCAACAGAGCTCTCAGTTCTCCTCCAAGGCAGAGAATGGTAAAATGTTTTTTTTTCTTATAAGGCTAGGGCCGAAGCCCCAGTTTGCAACTGAGTCAATAAGGACAGAAGCCCCCAGGGAGGCCCGGCCTGAGCTCTGTCCAGGGACAGAGTGGGGGACCCCAACACAGATTGGGCTGCAGTCAATAAGATATTTTTCTTGCTATGGCACGTTTATATATTTTTAGGCATAGGACAAGCCATAACTATGTATGGCTTAAGTTAGGGATTAAGGATGGGTGCTGTACTTAAGGAACAGCAGTGCAGTCACTTAGTTGAGGAAATGAGTATTTTTAGTGGGGAGGAAAAGGTATGACAGTAGTAAGACTCTTTGAATGGTAAGGACTGGGTGAGGAGTGAAGAGGCTTTTAGTGTTAGATCTAGGTTGGATTACTATAGTCCCTTAACCCTGGATAGGTACGCTCCTCGGACACCCCTTTAAGGGTATACTCGGACGCGAACGACCCCGACGCCAAAAAAAATTCTTGAAAAATCAGTTTTTGCAGTAACCTTCTTTTTTCTTTTGCCAAAAAAAAACTTCAATGAATGCTTAAAACAACTGTAAAGATAAATACTACTCATCTGCAGAAAAACTATTTATTATAAATATTTTTAAAATTTAAGTAGAAAAAAAAAGACCTGACATAAAAATTCATAAAAAAAAAGTTTATACATATATACACAAATCCTTTTAGGAATTGATTCTTGAATGTTTAGGACACATCTTGATGTATTTTGGATGAAGTCAGACCCATGGAGGTGAAGATCTGAAATGAGAAAAAAAGGGTAACTTTTTTTGGCCAAAAAAATTTGTCCAAATTTCATGAATTTTTTTGGGTACCCAAATGAAATAGGAAGAGGCTAATTTTTTTTAGGGAATAAACATATGTTATCCTAAAATAGAAATATGTAAAAAAATCTTCATTATTTTGTAAATTACATTTATATCAGGGGCCATATCTAAAGGTAATTTTTTGAGTACTTAGAAATTTCGTAAAAAATAATACATATATTTAATATATAATATGATATTTATGCAGGTAAAAATATACCAAAATATCACAAATTCTATAGGGAACAAGCATATATATAGATAGGGCAGCTTACGCTTCGGATATGTCCACAAAATGGCCGCCAACCACACTGACTCAGACTCCCTAATCTGCCACTTGAAATGTAGGAAGGGTATGTCAATTTCAAGGTGTTATTTACTAATCTAATTATTATTGGATATGCATAAAAATTGTATGGTGGGTTGCTGGATAATTGTCGATTATTTTACGACTATAAAATTAAAATTCTGACCCAAAAAAATTTTTTTGAAGGGAAATAAAATCGAAAAAAAAAATGTAAAACAATATAATATTTTAGCTAAAAAAATTTGATGATATTCAATCAAAAAAAAAGTAAACAAAATTTTCCGACAAATAAACATCTAGAGGAATCATTACTCTGTGATAATTCCTTAGTACGTAGTAATTTTGAAAGAATTGGGAAAAAACGAAAAAATGGCAATCACCGGAAAATCGAACACATACCTATATATACGCCATATCTGGCTAAAAAAAAGATAGGCATGGGTAGCCAGATAATCTAGAAACACTTTCCAACACTATAAAAATATAAGTTTTGCGACACTACTTGCCAATTCCTTACGGTAACAAGACTAAGCGAAAAAATGCAAAACAAATAAAAAGGGGCACTCGCGGAAAAATGGCTAACATTCTAATATACGGCATTTCAGAAAAAAAAATTCAGTCACGTGCTAGGCAAACCATCAAGGCACATTTCCCGATAAATAAACATCTAAATGAATCATTACTCTGTGATAGTTCCTTAGTACGTAGTAATTTTGAAAGAAATGGGAAAAAACGAAAAAATGGGAATCACAGGAAAATCGAACACATACCTATATATACGCCATATCTGGCTAAAAAAAAGAGATAGGCATGGGTAGCCAGATCATCTAGAAACACTTTCCAACACTATAAAATTATAAGTTTTGCGACACTACTTGCCAATTCCTTACGGTAACATGACTAAGCAAAAAAATGCAAAACAAATAAAAAGGGTCACTCGTGGAAAAATGGCCATTCTGATATACGGCATTTCAGAAAAAAAAAAAAATTTCAGCCACGTGCTAGGCAAACCATCAAGGTACATTTTCCGACAAATAAACATATAAATGAATCATTACTCTGTGATAGTTCCTTAGTACGTAGTAATTTTGAAAGAAATGGGAAAAAACGAAAAAATGGCAATCACAGGAAAATCGAACACATACTTATATATACACCATATCTGGCTAAAAAAAAAAATAGGCATGGGTAGCCAGATCATCTAGAAACACTTTCCAACACTATAAAAATTTAAGTTTTGCGACACTACTTGCCAATTCCTTATGGTAACATGACTAAGCAAAAAAATGCAAAACAAATAAAAAGGGGCACTCGCCGAAAAATGCCCAACATTCTAATATACGGCATCTCAGATAAAAAAAAAAGACATGCACGTGTTAGCCCAACCGTCAAGGCACACTTTCTAACACATAAACATGAAAAAAAAATCAATAATATACGGCAATTCCTTACTACGTAGTAAATTTTTACAAATATTGAAAAAAAAAACAGAAATTGGCAACCGCAGTTAAATACCCAATATACCAATAACTACGTCGTATCTGACAAAAACAAAATCACGCATGGGTAGCCAGATCATCTAGACACACTTTCCAACACTAAAAAAGCAAAAGTTTTACGACACTATTTCGCAATATCTTACGGAAAAATGACTTGGCAAAAAAATGAAAAAAAATGAAAAAGGGGTACTCGCGGTAAAATGCCCGACATTCTAATATACGGCATCTCAGATAAAAAAAAATACATGCACGTGTTAGCCCAACCATCAAGGCACACTTTCTAACACATAAACATGAAAAAAAAAATGAATAATATACGGCAACTCCTTACTACGTAGTAATTATTACAAATATTGAAAAAAAAACAGAAATTGGTAACCGCAGTTAAATACCCAATATACCAATAACTACGTCGTATCTGACAAAAAAAAAGTCATGCATGGGTAGCCAGATCATCTAGACACACTTTCCAACACTAAACAAGCAAAAGTTTTACGACACTATTTGGCAATATCTTACGGAAAAATGAAAAAAAATGAAAAAGGGGCACTCGCGGTAAAATGGTCCTCGTGGTGATGAACGACATTTTAACTAAAAAAAAAATCATGCACATGGTAGCCAAACAATCCACCAAGACTTTCCACAACTGATAACCTATACAAGTTGCACCATTCTACGACAATTTCATAATACGTAATAACTTTGATAATTATGCAAACTACCTTAGAAGGGTAAACTCGGTCGCGCTCGACCCCGACGCGTCTCAGAAATCGGGGAAGGAGTACAGCTACACTAATGCACATCTGGACACTACTAGAGCGTGTAGGGGAGACACCTCCTGCAGGTCGATCACCCACAAATTCAGTCACGGGGTGAGTCACGTGAGAAAAACCTGTTTTTTTTTGACGCTCGGGGTCGCGAACGACCCACCGTACCTATCCAGGGTTAAAAGCTTAAGGATAAGTGTAAGGAAAGGAGAAGACCCAGCTAGTATTAGAGCACAGGTTTAAGGGGAGGACAAGTAGCTTGTGTGGGAGATGGAAGTAGCTTGTTTACCTAATTAAGTAAACAAGCAGGCTAGTAAGATGGGTAAGCTGGTGTGGGTTAGTGGGGATTTTCTGAAAGGATGGGATAGGAGTGGCTGTCACGCACCCTGTAGAGTGTTCTGTGTGGTTATCAAGAGGGTGAATGCTGTAGGAAAGGATGGGAGGGAGTGAAAAAAAAAAACTTTTATGGGTTATTATCTATATTATCTTGGAAGTTAAGATAAGGGAGTAGTAAAAAATAGAGGTTTGGACATGAATGTAAAGAGAGTTTTGTATAAGAAAGTGATTGTACCAACTGTGATGTATGGATCGGAGTTATGGGGAATGAAAGTGACGGAGAGACAAAAATTGAATGTCTTTGAGATGAAGTGTGTAAGGTGTATGGCTGGTTATCTCGAGTAGATAGGGTTAGGAACGAAGTAGTGAGGGTGAGAACGGGTGTAAGAAATGAGTTAGCAACTAGAGTGGATATGAATGTGATCAGGTGGTTTGGCCATGTTGAGAGAATGGAAAATTGCTGCCTGCTAAAGAAGGTTATGAATGCAAGAGTTGATGGGAGAGGCACAAGAGGAAGGCCAAGGTTTGGGTGGATGGATGGAGTGAAGGAAGCTATGAGTGATAGGAGGATAGATGTGAGAGAGGCAAGAGAGTGTGCTAGAAATAGGAATGAATGGCGATCGATTGTGATGCAGTTCCTCCGGTACCATGGATGACCGTGGTGGTAGCAGCAATAGGATATTCAGCGTTATGAAGCTTCATCTATGATGGATAACCGGGAAGGGTTGGCTGTGCCACCCTATCAGTACCAGCTGAACTCGGTTGAGTCCCTTGTCAGGCTGGGATGAACGTAAAGAGGAGTGGTCCCCTTTTTTGTTCCATTTGTTTGATGTCGTCTATCCCCAAAATTGTTGGAAGTGCCTTGGTATATGTTTTATCTTGGAAGTGGATAAGAGCGCAGGAAACCTGATAATGTTTGTATGTTTTCCAGGACATGCCTGCAATGGAGACTGGAGTGATCTGAGAGCCAGGGTCGAGATTAAGCCTCAGGGGAAAAGTTTCCGAACAGTGAAGCAGGTAGTGGTCTAGTGAACACCGTCTGTCACTAAGGTTGAGTATTTCCCAGGGGCAGGAGTAGCCAAGTCTGAGTCTGTGTAGAGTTACTGCAAGGTGCCTGGAGGTGGTTTTAGGGAGTGACTGAGGGAAAAGATTTGTTACGTTAATGTAATAAATGGCTGACCTAGAGGAATCTAATTAGGCTTGCCTGACTTAACTGAGAAGCTGGTTATGACAGTAGTTGAACATTGATTTCTGTAATTGACGCATTGAGGGGTTGAGGGTGATGCTAATTGTGTCCACTGCAAGACCTCCCCTGGCAAGGCTGTCAGATGAATCATTTCCCTGAATCCCAGAAGGAATGGTGATCCACTTCAGTGTACCTTGTATGTGGTTTTGAAAGTAGACAAAGGCCAGGTGCATTATGTTGGAGATGATGACGGTGAGTTTTACCTGATTTGACGAATTACTTCGTAAAGCTTCCATTTATGAGTCAATATCGCAAAGGCATTTGGAGTGCTTCCAACTGTGGTGTTCACCTTCGAATTGGTCGATTAAAAAAAAAGGCAAAAGTGTGTGATAAAACACTCGTTAGTAAACCTTCAGAAATTACAATTTTCATTTGAACATTACCTTATTCACTTCAGGTCTTCAGTATTAATTTCTGAAGGTTATGACACTCTTTTATTTATATTATGTTAGAAGGCAAGAGATGGTTTACTCTAATAATACTATAATGATATGATATCATAATAGTTTTCCGTTATTAAAAACTCCCTTTAGTTGTTATTTTTTAAAGTAGATGTCAGCAGAAACTATAAATTGGTTTTATTCTATTGTAATATGAATGTGACTCATTTCTAGAAAAAAAAAATGACATCTCAAAATGATCAATGTTATTAGTACATTACTATAGTCTGTCACTTTAAAGCTGGATATCTAAAGTTTAACTTGTGATTTATTTCATATAACTGATCTATTACATAGCATTGTTACTATCTTTTGAATTCATTATATCCCATGAACATGGAATCAAAACGTAATTTAGGAAGCAAGATCAGATTTATTTAAACGGTTAGATAAATGTCAATAAACTTTCTTTATTTCTTTAACATACACTTCAGTACCAGAAATTTCAAAATAGGAGGTCAAACTATACCAATCTTCGGCCCAATGCATTTATGCGATGGTCCAGAAACACACTTAGAGTTAAATAATATTTAAAACCTTTTGAATATGATGTATTCAGGAAAACGAAGAAATGGGAGTAACCAGAAGAGAGTACTTATTGTAGCTCTGGTATCAGACTCCTAGTATGTATGTATGTATGTATGTATGTATGTATGTAAGTATGTATGCATATATGTATGTATCTATGTATGTATGTAAAATCCCTTTTTATTCAACATCTCGTGCATGTTCCACCTTTCCATTTTCCCTCGGAAACGGAGAGAAAAGAGAATGTCCTTTGCAGTGAATAAATATATTTTTTTTCTTTTCAAAAGACATATTTTACTTATGTTTTATTCACTCTGTGATTAAGTAACTGAAAGATCGTAAACAGACCATTAGCAGATAGAGGAGCAGAAACAAATAGGAAAATTTGTTGAACATATCCTTTTTTAGAATGTTTGAATTTCGTAACCCAAGGGAAAAGGAAGGGTCAGAAAAAGGAACACATGCAACCTTTTACTATGTTATTAGACTGAATCCGCCTCACAAATGTTACTTGCGGGCGGCACATTCTGGGGCGCACCGCAGACCGAACGTTGACATTGAATTTCTGGACTAATTGGGGTGATATGTCACATGTCGCATAATTTGGTAATTTTTCATCTAAGTTGGCCACGTGGTAGGCTCGTGGTATACTCAAATAAGCATGTCGACAATCACCAAAAGGACAACCGTCGAGTCTTACAAAAATGACAATTTTGTATGTTTCGGATGGAGAGCCCATATTACCTGGATCCCAACGGTACCTAGTTCACTGGCCTGCAGTGCAACGTTCTTAGCAAATAGGGTACAATAAGCACGCCGCATAGCCTAATTGCTTATGCATTGTGACTTTTTCACCTTTACTGGGATTTTAACACACCACCCTTGCATGAGTAGTGAATACTCACAGGTGTAGATCTAGCCCATATCATGCGGAGCACATCGTTGCCCATTTCACAGGCCTTCAGTTCACGGTTTTTCTGGCTTTGCTGGGATTTGCACCCGCCACTCCTACAAGCGTGATGAATAAAAGTGTCACAGATGGAGAGCCCACGTCGTACGAAGTTCAAGAGAACCAATTTGAACGTCCAGGCATGAAGCATTCACGTGTAAATGAGACGTATATTTCCTCACGGGGTCTGTAAAGGTGAAATCTGGGAGGTCACTTGACCACTTGGACCCGCGTAGCATACCGCTATTTTCGAGGTAGTGACAAGCCATATGTACCCTTTCAAAGATGATGTCACCGCTATAATCACATGGGTGGAGGTTAATACCAGACTACTCGTTCTCGAATAGGGCATGCGCAAAATGTACAATTTTTACAACAGTACTAAAATGTTGCAATTTTTCACTTACCACCATAAATCTCTGGAATGGAGGACCCCGGTGGGTTCAAGTCTGCCATGGATAAACGCAACCCCTCAGCAAATGTGCGTACCCCGAACAGGTAATGGGTCCTAATACCATCCATAGGATGCTAGGGGCCCCCAAATTTGGGTTATCCCCGTAATGCATAATCCCATACAAGGGGACACATAGGTGCATGTAAACCAGCATGTGCGCCACCTGGTGGTGGGTGTGATAAGCCTGTTATGTCCCATCACCGACTGCATAGTTTTTATGTCCCCGGGTTGCACATTTCGGGGCCACTTGGCAGCCATTGCGCCCATGCCAAGATTACCGGGAATACAGGTGAAGACAGACTCGCATGTAGCACATGCAAAAGATTAATCCCAGAAAGGTGACACATGGAATGAGGTAGACGATAGTAAGTCTTATTTCTTTCCGAAGCAAAAATGAGATCTTGCATCCTGTCTTAGAATAAATAGAATGTCAGCCTAAATCTTCTTAAACCTCCTAAATTATACCCTTTATACCGGACCCCTGGCTGCACATGTAGGTGCACGTGCAATACCTGATGGTGAGTGCTGGAAGCCTGCTCTGTCCGCTTGCCAGCTGCACTGGTTTGGTGCCCCCGGGTTGCACCATTTTGGGGCGGGGGCGGTTTGCGGGTCGCCAGTGGTCCGATGACGCTATTTCTACCCGTGCACGTGCCCACACAGGCCCACGTGGGACTTGGGTTTGAGTTTAGCCTGATATACGGCTTATGCCACATGCCTCTAACTTCATTGAGTTCAAGCGAAATCTATGGACAAATTTCTTAGCAAATCAACTTCAAGTATTTTTCGAAAAAAGTCCCATTGACATATCATGGGAAATTTTTATTGCACGCAGCATGTGATTTCGGTTTTTTCCTGGGTAACCACCCATACCAGCATGTGGCACCGTCCCCCGACCCCAAACCCCGGAATTGTTATGAAGTTTGAACCATAACTTTTTGCAGGATTCAGAATGACCAAATCTCCAACACTTTGGGTTTTTGGCCCTTTGGACAGGTAGCCCACTAGGATTTTCAATAGAAAATCAAATGCTAAAGCATATTTTAGGATTTTACCTAGTGAATCCTAACCATCGGTTACTTAAAGGTGTTAAACAAACTTTAAGAGAAAAATAATCATAATCAATATATTTTAAGCTTCATCTTCTGAGAGTAACCAAAAGTCATATTATTGATTAACATTTGTTCGATACTTAAAACAAAAATGGTTCCACGAATTTCACTGAAAAATCATGTGTTGTTCTGATCTATGTGACTCAATATAACGTCGGCAATGTCCCTCGCTTGGAATGTTGTATTTACAATTTCACATACGTTTTGATTTAAACAAGTTAATTATGACCTCCCTTTTGCATCAAATTAAAGAGTAGTGTTAACTACAAATGGTTGCTAATGGGGGTCTTTGGCCAAGACATTTACGGGTATTACCTCCAACATTACCCATCGCTGGGAATAATATAAAATCAGCTTTGGCTGGAATGCATAAACATGCCTCTTGCTACGAAAAACAAATATAGAAAGGACAAGTAGATTCTAAATTGCTTGCAATTCGAGACAACTAATAGGCTTTTGTGATATGATATTTCCGGTGAATGTGATCAGTATGGTTTCACCTTTTTATAACTGCAATAGAGTAAAATATATTATATAAATAGAACGCTTGCATTGAAAATGAGTATTATTTTCTTTGCATGCTGGTCCTTAACATTAACATATAACCCCCCCCCCCTCTCTCTCTCTCTCTCTCTCTCTCTCTCTCTCTCTCTCTCTCTCTCTCTCTCTCTCTCTCTCTCTCTCGAAATCCATCAGTTCGGGAGTTGAGGAGATTCTGTAAATAAGAAATCGAAAACTTTGAGATGGTCGTTTGTCTCTTTGCTCTTCTGGAAAGGAATGTGGATGTACAATATTTACCATTTAGGTCATAAGATATTTCACCATGATATACTTATCGATCACATCCCAAAATAAAGACGTTTGCCGTTTTTCAGAATGGAAGTTTCCATTTTTACTGTATTATTTTCAAGATAAATTATGCAAGTACTTCTGTCAGTAATATTGTGTATCTATTTTTGCTTCTTTTCGATCTTTCTTGATGTAGAAAATCCATTATCATATTAATAGAAATAAAATGTGTTCAATTCATCTTATCCTCAGAAATCATACTTT
>NC_090747.1:11447366-11449866 GCF_036898095.1 Palaemon carinicauda
AAAAAGTAAAATAAACTAAATATGAGTAATTACAAGATTTCAAAAAACAAAAACATAAAAAATCTTCTGAGAGGGCCATTTGACCTAAGGTATTTTTCCTATTACTCTCTCAAAAATCAATATAAGACCCTCCAATTATATTTGGTTACGACATATATATTCTAGAATACAAGAAAATTTAAAAAAAAAAACCTAAATATGAATGCCTAAAAGATTCTAAAAAACAGAAAAAAACAAAAGGTATCTTCCGAGATGGCTATTTGACATCAGGTATTTTCCCCCTTGCTCTCTCAGAAATCAATATAATACCCTCAAATTATATGTGGATACCAAAGATACATTATAGAATACAAGACAAGTAAAATAGACTAAATATGAGCACTTAGAAGATTCCAAAAAACTAAAAAATACAAAAAACTTTTCTGAGAGGGTCATTTGACCAAAGGTATTTTCTCTATTGCTCTCTCAAAAATCAATATAAAACCATTAGATTATATGTGGATACCACATATACATTCTAGAATACAAGAAAAGCTAAAAAAAATAAATTTGAATGCTTAAAGATTCTAAAAAAAAAAAAAAAAATCTTCGGAGAGCGCTATTTGACATAAGATATTTTCCCTACTGCTTTTCTGAAAATCAATATAAAACCCTCAAATTATATGTGGATACCACATATACATTCTAGAATAAAAGACAAGTAAAAAAAATAAATGTGAATACTGTACTTAAAAGATTCTAAGAAATAAAGAAAAAAAAATTATTCTGAGAGAGTCATATGACGTAAGGCACGGGGTGACACTGGGTGATGGCACAGGGGTGGCACTGGGTGATGGAATAGGGGTGGAACTGATGTATGGCACATGGATGGAACTGATGTATGGCACAGTGGTGGAACTGATAGATGGCACAGGGGCGGCACTGGCCTCAATTTCCATCTTGGATGGGATTCTTTTTGTCATCTTCGAAAACTGAAAAGAGAGAAAAAAAACCCACTTTAACTTTCGCTTATTTACCTGCACACGTGGCCACAAAGCCTCATGGTAACCAAATCACAACATTTCAACACTATTTACAATTGCTAACTCAAAATCTCATTGACCTTTATAAATAACACTATGAGATATATATAAAATGTAAAGGTATTCAATTTTAAGGTTTGTACTTTGTTCGGTAATAAGGTACCCACCTGGTGACCAAGCAAACTTTGAAGGGATATGAGCCGGCAAATTCCTGGAGCTCAATTTGACGAGTCCGTCCGCATTCGAATCACAACACAAACTGAAACTGACACTGCACACCTCGATCCGCCGGGAAAAGCTGAAATATCCCGCCAAATCTTGAAAAATATGGTTTTGCGCATGCGCTTGGTCTCAGCACGGGGTCCACATTACGCACGCAAGGTTAAGGAAGTTTCTGTGCGTGGACTGGCACATATAAAACATAAACAGACGCAAGTGGAATGGCATGTCTCACGCCTTTGCTCTGCAGTTCACTAGTAATGGTTGTTATTTCCCTCATTTTTTCCATACCCCTTTTTGTTGTAACTAGCTTATGCTCTAATCCTTTTGTAAGGCTATAAGTTTCTGATGATTAAGTTAAAGAAAATGCCTGATTTGAGTATCTGGTTGAAAAAGAAGCCGTTTAGAAGAATCCACTTAAAAAAAAAAAGGAATGTCATTCAATGATCCTTTTAAAGAAATAAGATTTAACGATCCAGTTAAAGAATGATTAGTATGATTACCCAACTGTATATGTAACAGGTAAAGAACGGAGGAAATATCTCATTTCTCTTTTTATATCCTTCTTTTTCTTATTTACGCACCGATAGTTCAGAAAACAGTATGGTGGAATAAATCATTCTTATTTTTTTTCCACAAAAGTTGAAAGCTAGGAGTGATATGTGATATCAAGTTCAATCTTAGAGAGAGCTTTAGTTATCTTGTAGATTTCATTATAACCAGTCCTTTAGAATCATATAGGTCATACCTTTATTATTATAAATGACTTAATATCCTTATAATTGAAGTACAAATTACTAATAAAAAAGTATTTTCAAGTTCCAGTAAGGAATAATTTTGTCATGTAGATATACCATTGCTTTGCTTGATATCTTAAAATTTTCGCATATTATTGACTACCAAAAGACAAAAAGATTAGATAAAGATTTTTTTCAACATTTCTTTACTCGTATAGAGCAAATGTATGGTCACCATGATCACCCGTATGCTTTGAATCTTAAATTTAGGCTAACAAAAATATCGCCAGTGTTGAAAAATGACAGGAATCCTACGAAGAAGATGAATATATCACAAAAAAAAAACGGGATTTTGCATTAGAAATATAAATGATTTAGTAACGTTAAGCATTGGCAAAAATATCTAAAAATTATGCGGACAAAATTCCTAACCCTATAATATACCTGGTGAATCAGCGTGTTTTCTATAAGGCATGTCAAAAATCTCATAGCTGGAAAGTCATAAGGATGAGTGTCTGTTTG
>NC_090747.1:11454866-11464866 GCF_036898095.1 Palaemon carinicauda
TAGGCAATGGGATAAACTCTTTTGCTCTCAAGGCGGTAATTTATATATAATTTTACTGGTGATGATAATGAAATCATCCGAGATGTATACATTTGTGTTTATATTGATTATCACCCTTGAAAATTCATTTAGATAACACCGTTAACCTTGGATTTAATTTACTAAATAAAGGACTTTCATGTATTTTGGCATCAAAACCGAATTATCCAAAATGACAGGGAATGGATTATGGAAGGCTATAGAGAGAATACATGATTAATTGAGAAGAAGTAGAATGAGTCAATAGATGCCCTTTCTTTGAAAACCTTTATTAACAATGACGCAGTCAATTTCTAACGATAATTAACACTAGCTAAACCCCACAGAATTACTATTTCCGATGTTTAGTTTTTTCTGCTTTTTTACTGGTGGAGAAATAAGGAGGTTTGTGTAATTTTGGTTGCCCGTGGTATTATAAAATTGCTAGCTTACTATAACATCTATTCTAAGGAAGAATCTCATTGGAATTATACGACAATTTGCAATAACTTTTAATGCAATCAAATATAATTCCATAAGCTGTTTTTTATTTTTTTTTTTGTGTGTGTGTATGACGATGCATATGTTCATTAACATTAATTTGTTCTATTTATTAAGGAGATTTCTATATCGTATCATCCACAGGAATAAAGAGTTCAATGTTTGAAATATTGAATATTGAATCTGGTGTTATCAAAACAAACAATGGAATGAATAAAATAATCATCGCTAATTATAAGCAATTTTTTCCAGTAATCTGTAAGTTATAGTTAAAATTAACATTTGTATAATTTTTAATGTAACATTGTTATGAAAATTAATTTCAAATCAATGCCTCTTTAGTTAGAAAAATTACTTTCCTCTCTATTGAGGAAGATCAATCAGATTATCTAATAAGAGTATGCTCAATTCTATAACATATTCAGCAGAAAACATTCTCTATAAACTCACATCTCTTTTCATCTTGAAACGCAGGTAATGTTGGTTCATATAAAGCAGAATAGGGCAAGTCCTTGGTTTCATGATCGAATTTTCTAATGGAAGTTCAACTTAAGTTAAATTTCCATTGGAATACTTTCCAGGAGATTACGAGAGAATTTACATTCACTGGGAAAGATTAGAGAGGCGTTGGCTAGTCATCCATCTGAGACAAATCTAATTCATAACTTCATTATATCAAGGACACTAATGGATTTACATATTAACATATTAGGATTTATAGAAAAGTAATCGTTGTGAAACAATTATAAGATCATCAATGTATTAATAAATATAACTCCACATATTACATGTTTTCCTGAAAACGAGGAAATATGCTTTAGCTTGCTTGGTTATTATAAATGATAATCAATTATTATATTTGTGATAAATCTATAACACGACGATGCTACTAAGTACTCGCATCTTTTTCATTTTGATTTTGTTCTACTAGTAAATTCGGTTATTCGTTCATGGTTTGTTGTCGCTTAATGCAAATACATATAATTACAGTTTATAAACATGAGGCAAATTTCAAATTCTAATAATAATAATAATAATAGTAATAATAATAATAATAATAATAATAATTATTATTATTATTATTATTATTATTATTATTATTATTATTATTATTATTATTATTATTATTATTATTATTATTATTATTATTATTATTATTAAATCATAATCTATTTTTTATACTATTTTTGTTATAATTATAACTGGATGCTAAGATATAAACGTGATATGATATGTAGTATGTTTAAAAAAGATAGTCTTCATATTTTGCTGAGACAAGACAAGGAAGTTTCAAGATATATGTAAAAATTGAATGATTAACAAGTAAAGAAATTATAATGTGTGGCTGGATATTTCAATCGAGGGAAAAACTTATTAATTAAATTTAAACAAATACTTTCAAAAGAAATTCTTCAAGATTTCAATTTCGTCGTCAATGAGAATATAAATTATTTGGTGGTAATGAGACGGAGGTTGCTGAGGGAAAAAACAAAGCATTTAGAATTAAATTGAATATCCATAGTTAATCGAGGTAGATGTGCATACATAAAACGATCTAAACTATGGGGATTTATGACTTACATTGTATGCAAAATACAAACAGCCTCGTTTCCATATCTTTTTTTTATTGTAGTATATTAGTAATTTTACCATAAGTAGTGACTAAAAGATTATATTCCGGCGTATTTGCCACTAGTTACATGACCAATACAGACAAAATAAAGTTGATGGTAATTTATATTTTGGATCCAGAATGGGGGACGAAGTTTTGGTATCGATATGCATTAGGGTAAAACTTCAGCATCGTAGTTACACAGTATTCAATATTGCAAATTAAATTTATAGTGAATATCTCAGATATATTCACTAATAATTTATGTTCCCTCCGGATTAAATTTTTATTGATAATTTGTTCAAGAAAATATTTGTTATGATCCACCCGCCTCTCTAATTATTTCATACAGAAGGATATCTAATTTTTAGTGCAGTAGTATTTTATACTCTAAAAATGTATCTGTGTGATTTTTTAAGATGGGTTATTGCTTGCTAACAGATGTTTTTTTTCTGGAAAATTTATTTTACCTACAGAAGTAGTAATGTGATGTAAGTTTTAAGACTGAAATAAATACATTTATCATAGTATGATAAAATGAGAAAAAAACAAACATAACAAGAAATGAATAATAGGGCACTCCAAAAATTCCTATTGTTTTTTTTCGCTCCAATCAAATCATATTGAGTATCGTTTAAATTGATATATTCTATGCTTTTATATTTTTCTTTTATATAGGATAGCAATGTTCTTGTGTTATTGAATAAGATAAATGGTAATATTTCGCTGCTAGATGTTGAATATACAATAGTTCACCAACAGGTGCAGATATATTTAAAAATCATCAGGTCTTCATTGCCTTATTGGAATTAAAACTAAAAGCACCCAACAGAAATGTATATAGAGTAACTATAATTAAAACAAATAATTTTCTAGAAAAAGATCCCACTGAAATATTTGTAATATAATGTAGGAAACGATTTGCAGTCTTTGAGAATTTAAGAGACGAACAGACAATAAATAAAAAAGGATGTGATAATAAGTACATACATCAATCCGTTGGTATGTTAAGTCTTGGAACACTGGGTTATAAGGATAAAGCCATGGATATCAAATGATACTTGGGATACTATAAAAAGAAGATATGAATAAAAATGGATTATTGGAAGATTTTGAGAAAATAATTAAAATTACAAGATAGAGCTTGCTAAGTATTTCAATATTGATAGTGAGGAAAAAAAATAAAAGCCAGGAATGACACGAGAGAGTATTTATACAGTAAAACAGATGTTGACAAAGCCATTGAATTCAGGAAATTACTATGGTGTATGAATTGATAGTGTAATTATTAATGAAATATCGACTGTGGCGAAGAAGAAAATACCCATCAAAAAGAGGTGGATCTTTTATAACAACAAGAGATGAAGAATTACAACTTTGGATGGAACACTTTAGTAAGGCTATGAATAGGATATACGAAGGGAATAATTTGACTGATATATATGAAGCTGATGATGACCCATGAATACCATGGCATAACTGCCCAAATGATACTGGCTGAAAATCAAGTGACTCCAAAACTACCTACAAGATTATATTGTAGAATGTAGCACGGAGAGTTTAAACCTGCTGAATGTGAAAATGGTAAGAAAAGGAAACGTGCCTGATATCGAAAATTACACAGGCAAAACACTTACTTCATTTCCTATGAAAATATTTAGCATGCTTATTCTAAAGAGACTGGAGAAAAATATTGGTAAAAGACTGAGAGATGAACAAGTAGCGATTTGAAAAGGTAGAAGTTGCAATGACCAAATTTTCTTTTTGAGCTATGTACAACAATGCGTAGAATATATAAATCCACTTTTGATGGCATTTGCGGACTATGAAAAACCCTTTGAAAGTGTACACCAGCAAATTTTGTAGAGAGTCCTACGTTATTATGAAATTCCATTTGATTATGTGTAATTCATTAAGTTTGTTCCTGAGCATAGCATGTGCAAAATTAATGTTAGTGGAGTGTTATCAAACTACTTTCCAGTGAATAATGAAGTACTCGACAGAAATGTATCACCTATTTTTTTTTT
The DNA here is from genome assembly GCF_036898095.1 of Palaemon carinicauda. Taxonomy (NCBI): domain Eukaryota; kingdom Metazoa; phylum Arthropoda; class Malacostraca; order Decapoda; family Palaemonidae; genus Palaemon; species Palaemon carinicauda. The sequence continues at coordinate 11,459,025 of NC_090747.1, forward strand.
ATCCTCTTCATGGATAGTTTAATGCGTACAACAGTCGGAGATTGTGGAGAAGGATTGGATTGGATTGGCGTTTGGAATTTAGCAGACTTATAGAATACTAATGATGAAGTCCTTGTTAGCAGAACACCAAAGGATTTGCAATGCTAGCTTACCAGAATGCATGAAATCTCAAATAAGGTTGGGCTGAAGATAGATAAAAGGAAGAGAGAGATGATGAGATTGGAGTCTGCAATAGAAGATGAAATTTTATTAGAAGGAGAAAGGATTAATGAGCTTGAGTCATTGAAATATTTAGGAAGTATAATCTCCAATAGTGTGTCTTTAGAATAGAGTTCAGAGAAAGATAGAAAAAGCCAATCAGACAATGGATATATATATATATATATATATATATATATATATATATATATATATATATATATATATATATATATTTATATATATATGTTAGTTTGGAAAGATTGGTTTTACTATATGGACATTATTCATGGTATGGCAATGAAATAATATCTAATAGATTTAGTAGATTTGATGACAAAGCCCTCAAAAGGATATTGGAAGTTAAATGGCAGGATAGTTATTAGAAATAAAACTATAAGAGATGATACTAGAGTGCATTATATGGATGAGATCATGATGAGCGGTAGATGGAGATGGTTTGGGCATGCTCTTCCTAGTCCCTAAGAGAGGTTTGACCACCAAATGTTCAGCTGAGCTCCACAAGTCACTAGAAGAATTGAAAAACACAGGACTATATTGCTGATGACTATGAAGCGCGAAGTAGATGATGAATGGAGAAGTATTCAGTTAAAAAGATAGAGACGACTGGCGAAATCTAACCAAGGACCTTTGCGTCAATACGCCTAGGAGGATATGATGATGATGATGATGATGAAATTTACAGCTTCTGGTTCGAGGTCATTAGCGAATATTTATTGGAAGATAAAACATTAAATGGTTCTCTGGGTTTGAGATCTAGAAGATAGGGTAAGATTTGACAAGTTTTTTCAATTAAATTATAAACAAACTGCTACACTTAAATAGGAAAAACAATACATATGTTACACACGAATATAGTCTTATTTACAGAAATATATATAAAGTTCAGGTATATGGTAAAGGAAGAAACGAGCATCAAAGGATTCATAATATCTTTGTTTTTATTTTTCTTCAGGAAAATAGTTTTTTCATGGGAATGTGACCACAAAGAAATGAATGAATCTATCTTTAGTGAAAAATTAGATAGCAATTTGAAATTCTTAAATGCGATACGCACTGAAAGGGTACGTGGTTTTCATGGATTATTATTTTTTATCGTGAAACCATATATTAGTGGAGAGAGAGAGAGAGAGAGAGAGAGAGAGAGAGAGAGAGAGAGAGAGAGAGAGAGAGAGAGAGAGAGAGAGAGAGAGAGAATTTTGGGTTATTGTTAGGTCATTCCCTTATTATATATTTTTTTTGTGTATCTTTTTGTAATTATGAAATAAAATTACCATATGTATTCGATGATTATTAAGTTAATCTGAGTTTAGGTTTATGAACAGGATCAAGAATATTCAATTTAATTGGATATAAGGTATCCCACTAATGAAATGGAATAAAAAAGGGCTATATAATCAACATTTAAATGTAACAATTCACAAGTAGCATATTTACCTATAGGTGTCATTCATCTTCTGAAGTGAATTTTATTTATAGCATGTCCATACGCAGGAAAAGAGACATAATGAAAATATTTTCTTCCATAGCTATTTGGTGGACAGCATATTGAATTCATGAGCAAGCTCTACTGTGTTTTTATAGATTAATGTTGATTTGATCATCACCATCATTTCTCTCTCTCTCTCTCTCTCTCTCTCTCTCTCTCTCTCTCTCTCTCTCTCTCTCTCTCTCTCTCTCACCTTAACAAGCTATTATAGGAAAAAGACCCACACATGTCCTAGTCATTGAAAAGGGTATTATTTTACCAACATTGACACTGCTCTCCAAACAAGTGCTGCTTAGAAAAAGCCATTTTTCCGCTGAATTCTTGGATGAAAATGTTTCCTGGATATACAAAATTAATAAGTCTTAGAATTGGGGTTTATATTTGAGACTCAAATTATTACTTTACATAATTTATTCATGTTATCTTAAAGCAAATGAGTTATATTACTTGGATAAATCTTACAAGAACTTCATATCTTATAAATCCATTTAACCTTCATTTACAATGAATTCTGTCCTCTTTTCCATCTACATCCTAATCTTTTCTTTCAGTTTTTATTCCATCCTTCTGTTTAATTGACCTTTCAGATTCTTGTTTACTTTTTCCTTCTCGTATATTTTCTTTCCCTGTTGGGTGATTATTTTTCTATACTATTTACCTTTTTTTCTTATCCGTTTTTTTAAATCAAAATACAATTCACACACACATATATATATATATATATATATATATATATAAATATATATATATATATATATATATATATATATATATATATATATATATACATTTATATATATATATATATATATATATATATATATATATATATATATATGTGTATATATATTAATATATATATATATATATATATATATATATATATATATATATATATATATATATATATACATATATATATATATGTATATATATATATACATTTATATATATGTATGTATCTATATATATATATATATATATATATATATATATATATATATATTTATATATATATATATATATATATATATATATATATATATATATATATATATATATATATATATAATGCGTTTATGTGTGTATATATGTATATATGTATATTTTTGCGTTTATTTTGTATAGGAAATATACATGATTTTCAGTTATATTTCAGGTTATTAATCATAATTTTATAACAGAAATATTTGACGATTTTTTATATACAATAGTAAAATATTATTCAGATTAAAAGCCATATCTTTCCAGTTACTAATGTCATTTCTTCAAAAACGGATTCTTTTAAAATGTTTACTGGTCATCTGCAGGTTCTCATCTAAATCCTCTTTGGTTCCTGATATAATTAAAAAGAGTTTGCAGTAATATATGCCAAGTTAGACAGTAAAACTCTTGCCAAGAACTTGAAAGAAAATTTAGCTGGAAGTTGGGTAGCCTTTGCTTGGTTCCAATGTTGTTTATTTACCTCGTGGGGATCGAGAAACGCGTATAAGAAATTAAACTTAAGAAATATTAGTTCAAGAGGAAGTTGTCAAGAATTGCTTCTTGTGAATATTTTTATGTAGTGTGGTATTCATAAGGAGGATTTCTTTTGACTGGGTTGTTTTTGGGGTGGTGGATTTATTTTTCATCACTCTCTTGTGCAGTAACATCACAATATATTGCATTATTTGCTATTATTGAGGAAGGCACATGGGAACTTTTTTATATCTTTATTGGGGATTTCATTAATATAGGAATTGGATGGATTAGTATAATTAACATGTCCCTCTAACAAAAAAGGTTTATGAATTTACAACACAAATTTCAAAATTATATTGTATTTAGAAGAGAAAGATTACTAATTCTATAGTTTATTTAATATTTTTAGTGCTATGGAATATATTTATCAAAATCCATGACTCAAAAAGCAGAACTCAATTATTAAATAACTCAGAATCTGAATAATATTGAAATTGGATAATGTTCAACTTATATATCCATCTTAAAAACTGGAATTTAGATTAAATCTATGATATAGGACAAAAATTGTATTTCTAGGAAAAAATTCACTATAAAATCCTACATTATTTATAATGGTTGCATATCAATAATATTTGAAACTATACCCAGGTTTTAAACTGAAAAGTATTATTTTATATGAAATCACGTGAGACGTTTTATTGCCAAAGGTATGTGGATCCTATTTTTGATTTGTTCTTATATATTTTTCTTTGTCTTATTTATTTATTACTTTTTTTTTGTACTTAAAACTAAAGGGGTTTTTATGATAGACATGGGGTTGGGCCTCAGGTAACTATTTCCAAAGGGACATGGTTAAATATGAATCGTATATGTTTACTTAAAACCATTTTGTATATGTAGTGTATATACTTAGTCTAATATACCTTTAAGAATTATGGTTACAATGCACTAAGTTATTTCATTTTTAAAACCATATCCTTTTGATGAATTAAATGAAATCTAGCTCAAATTTAACATAAAATATTTACTTGTGTACAACCTGACAATTTTTCTTTCCTAAACACTCTCAATTCTTGAAAGCAAAATTTTTTGAAAAACTTGTTTGTGAATTCATACTACTATAAATGTATATTTTAATACTATATAAAATTGGGACCATTAAGTATATATTTAGTTGGGTGAAAAGACCCATATTGTTTCAACAATTTGCTTGAATGATATCTGTGACAGGTAATAAGAAGAGAGATAATGGTAAAAAATAAATGTTGAATCATGCAATTTTCACTAAAACCATAGAATTGAGTGCAATAATGATTTCAACCGTGAATCAAATGTAAAGAAATGAAGATTGTTTAAGGATCTATTACGATCCTGACAGAAATGGATAAGCATTGAAGTAATGTGGAGTATATGAAATATTTATTAATGTAACATCGCTAATCATCTATATGATATAGAAGAGATTCTACCAGAAAAAAGATTCCCGATTACGAATTATTATCTTCCCAGACTAGTGGAAATATGCTTAATCTTATCTAACTTTAATTCAAGAACTGAAAACATAACCTCTAGAAACGTGGCGTAATGAAATCTCTTCAAGGTTATATTTTTTCCGTATCAGAATAGGAAGAAAAGATTCAAAGGCAAAATATATTTTTACATAAAATTCATTTTGATTTGCCTTGATTTAAAGTATTTCTCCTTCCACAAAAAAAAAAATGACAAAGAGGTAACCTCAATAAAGGAGATCAAACTGGTTTCGGAGTTAAAATCAAACACTATTTAACGAATATGACCAGAAAGAGTAACTGAGACATAAGGAAACTAATAGGGCAGACTAAGGGCTAAAAAAAGTTAAGCTGTACAGTATATATCACGGAGAGCTCAATTCACGCGTCAATTATTTCTGCATGACTTCAAATGAGATATAAACTTTTCATGCCATTTTTACTTTAGTAGTTTGATACACATTGTAAACATATTTACAACAAATATATATATATATATAAATATATATATATATATATATATATATATATATATATATATATATATATATATATATATATATATATATATATATATATATATATATATATATGTATATATATTTATATATATATATATATATATATATTCATATATATATATATATATATATATATATATATATATATATATATATACGTACATATATATATATATATATATATATATATATATATATATATATATATATATATATATATATATATATATATATATATATATATATATATATATATGTACGTATATATATATACATATATATATATGTATGTATATATATATATATATATATATATATATATATATATATATATATATCATAAACATATTTACAACAAATATATATATGTGTATATATATATATATATATATATATATATATATATATATATATATATGTATGTATATATATATATATATATATATATATATATATATATATATATTTATATTTATGTATATATATATATATATATATATATATATATATATATATATATATATATATATATATATATATATATATATATACAGCAAATATAATATAATAAAGAAAAACTATTTCTAACCTTTAAATTTGTTGACTATTTTACCATATTATTTTTCCACATTAATGTATAA
>NC_090747.1:11469866-11482366 GCF_036898095.1 Palaemon carinicauda
TTCCCTTAGATCTCCCTTAGGCTAAGACAGAGTTCTTGGCTGCGGGTGATCTGTCACTAAAGCAAGGTTGGCAGGACCCTCTTGTCCCTTCCCCCTCTATCTCCGTAATGGCCTAGCCATTACTGTACTGTACCTTGCCGGCCGGCAGAGCTGGCCGGCAGGGGTATTACTGTACCATATGTCATTCCACTTCTGGACCTAGTATAGGTTGGGATATGGATTGACTAAGCCCATTGCCGGCCGGCAGAGACGCTGGACGGCAAGGGTCTTATGTTTTCGAGTGCTGCCCGGACCTCTCTTGGTCCCTCATCCATGCCTGCCGGCAGAGCCGGACGGCATTGGTCAAGGAAGCCTGAATTAAGTTTCTCCCCTTCCTTATATGCACTCTTTCGGTTGCCGGGCTTGGGGGGTTGTGTACACTCTTATCCCGGCATCCATTCTATTTTCTTCTAGTGCTGTACCTATCCCGGCAGCCGGCCTATGAGGCCGGCTGCCGGCCTATGAGGCCGGCAGCCGGGCAGGGGTAGTCTTCTGGTTCTTTTGCTGCCGGCTGGCATCGGTCTTGTACCTTTGCCGGCCGGCTTATGTCAGTCCTTGTCTGCCGGTCACCAAGAGTGTGGCCGGCAGCTGGGTTCTACCTTGTGTAGTTGCTGGCCGGCAATCATTGCCGGCCAACACTGGCTGTTGCTGGCCGGCAGCTGCTGCCGCCGGCAGAGGCATTTGAACCAGAGGGCTGCCGCCCTATAGCTGTTAAGTAGTATACTTTAAAGCTAATTGTGGTGTGTGCCGGCCGGCAAAGGCAGGCCGGCACACATCATCTTATACTGTACTAGTATTCTTCTGTATAGCATATACAGTAAGAAGAAAACTATAGTAAAAGTTTAGGTACAGCACTGTATCTTCTAATACTATTGTGTTTTCTTACACAGCCCTTTGCTGTTGCCCTCAGACAGGAAGCAGAGTTCTTCCCCGTCTATTATCCAGGATTTTTAAAATCATTGCCTAGGTGTGAGCTCCACCTGTTTCCTCTGGAAACCTTGCATTGGTTACTCTAGTAGAGATAAACCATTTTTGATTTTATTATCCGGAAGGCTGCAACAATGGGTTGTGAGGGAAACACAAGTGTGTGTCTTTCATTTATGAATTGTTATGCTATACTATGCATATCCAGTGATACATAGTTCACTTGATACTCATGGAAATTTCTTCTCTTTACAGGAGGACCCTCCGAAGTGCGGAAATGTTTTCTGCAATGTCCGCAGCAAGAACCTCTGCGGACATGAGTGTTGTAGGAGACACGCAGCATGCGCTGTCTCCAAGGATGATCTCCAGTATTGGGACCCTCAGGTATGTACTGTATGCACTAACCTGATTACTGAGGCTTTTGATTCCCCTAGAACGGCGAAATCAAGGGATATAGTTAGGGAAAAGCTTCGTACTTGGGTAAGGGGCTTCAAGAAGAACACCTCTGGCCCTTATCTTCCAAGTGAGAAGATGAGGTCGTATCTTTTTCCCCAGGCATCAGCTGAGGCAGTGATTCCCCAGCCTCAAGAGGAGATCCTTCAAGATCAAGTCCAGGTGGACGAGGAAGTCGCAGATGCGATGCAAGACATCCAGTTGTGTGACAGGATGTCTGACCTGGACGATCGTTTGGAAGAAGACCTCCTGGCAGAAGGTCAGGATCAAGTTCAAACCCCGGATGTCGTAGAGGATGAGGTCGACGAGGTGTCGGCTACTCCGGTTCAGATGCCGGAGCCTATCCCCTCAACATCGGCTGGCCTCCCAGTAGAACTGGGACAGGCCCTCTCTTCGATTGTTGGAATGATCCAACAAATGCAGAAGGAGAATCAGGAGAAGGCGGCTGCAATGGAACTGCGTATGCAGTCCCTGGCAGAATCACATGGGCCCCGGAAAAGGCTCAATGTGAAAGACCTTCCCATATGCTCAGATGCTAACCCATGGAGGTATGCTGAGCACATGCCGATGACGACTGGAAAGATCGTCATTTTGGATAAGCTGGGTTCAGTTCCCCTAGAGGAGGTAGAATTCTGGCCCAGCAAGGCATCATATCCGGACTGCTATGTCCGGCTGAGAAAAGAACCAGCTTCAAGGGAGGAGACAGAGCCGAAGGAGGTCATTGTTATGGACCACGCTAAGGCTCAAGCCCTACTTTCATCCTCGATGAAAGAGAGGGGCTTCTCGAATTCGAAGGTAGCTGCATTGAGCAAGAAGCTCCCTTCGTTTGTGTCCTCTCCTGATAGAGCCTTCCCCTTTTTACAGAAAGGGTTTGCGGCTGTCCTAAAGGCAGTCGAGGCCGGCAAGCCTTGCCCCTCCCTGGAGGAGTGTAAACCCTTGTCGCTGGCTCTACCTATGGACCACAAAGACTGGAAGGATGTCCATCTAACATTCTCAGTGGGAAAGTTGGAGGCTGATATTGCCGGACGGCAATTCGGCGAGGACCTCCCCAAGCTGTCCGAATCTCTTTTACGAAGAGAGTTCGAGACAAAAGAAAGACTGGCTGCCTCAATGTCTCATCAGACTACTCTCGAGACGATGGCAAGTGACCCCAAGGTCCATGAAATGTTCATGGTAGTGGCTAAGTCTCACTTAGCCACAGTGACGAAGGACCTTTATAACTTCGTCAAGGCAAGGAGAGCTTGCAGGGAGTTCGTGTTCACCGGGGCTTCGGTGAGACACGAGCCAAGGAAGTTAATCTCCTCCAACATTTGGGGAAAAGACCTTTTCCCTACCGATGTGGTCAAAGAGGTTGTTGATAAGGCCGCCGTGGAGAATAGAAATCTTCTCCAGAAGTGGGGCCTGGCTATCAAAAGAAAATCTTCCCCGGATGAGGGTCCTCAACCAAAGAGGAAGAATATGAAGACTAGGCTACCATCTCGGCCAGCCAAGCCTTATAGACAGCAACAGCAACTGCAATTGCCTTTGCCTCCAGTGCCCCAGATGGTGGCACAAACCCCGACTGCCTTTCAGTGGGTACCCCAGGCGGTGCCAGGTCAGTCAACCACATTCGCCCCAACGTTCGAAGGACAGTCTTCTTCCTTTCGTGCAAAACCTAGAGGAGCAGCCAGAGGCTCGTCTAGGCGCCCCTCAAGGGGAAGGGGATTCAGAGGTGGTCGTGGTCAGGGAGGCAAGACCTCAGGACGGCAGTCCAAGTGAAATGATACCGGTAGGAGGGAGACTGATGAAATTTTGGGATCGCTGGACCTTCGATCCCTGGGCCCAAAGCCTACTCAAGAATGGACTGGGTTGGAGCTGGTACAGAACTCCACCCCCATGCCTTCGGTTTTTCCAACACTCCACCCCCATTTTGGAGGAGTACGTTCAAGAACTGTTGGAGAAAAATGTGATCCGAAAGGTGAAGTCCATCAAATTCCAAGGGAGGCTGTTTTGTGTTCCCAAGAAAGACTCGGAAAAGCTCAGAGTCATTCTGGACTTGTCACCACTCAACAAGTTCATAGTGAATTGCAAATTCAAGATGCTAACACTGCAACACATAAGGACCTTACTGCCCAAGAGGGCATACTCAGTCTCTATAGACTTGTCAGACGCCTATTGGCACATTCCAATCAGCCGTCGACTCTCCCCCTACCTAGGGTTCAGGCTACAACGAAAACTGTACGCCTTCAGAGCCATGCCATTCGGGCTAAACATAGCCCCAAGGATTTTCACGAAGCTTGCGAGCGCAGCTCTCAAACAATTACGCCTAAAGGGAATTCAGGTAGTAGCCTACCTGGACGACTGGCTGGTGTGGGCAGCATCCGAGACCGAATGCTTGCAAGCTTCCAGTCAGGTGATCCAGTTCCTAGAGTACCTAGGCTTCAAGATCAACAAGAAAAAGTCTCGACTTTCTCCATCCCAAAAGTTCCAGTGGCTGGGAATCCACTGGGACCTTTTGTCACACAGTTTCTCCATCCCAATGAAGAAAAGGAAGGAGATAGCGGGCTCTGTCAAGAGACTTCTAGATTCCGAAAGGATATCAAGACGCGAACAGGAGAGGGTACTAGGCTCTCTCCAGTTTGCTTCAGTGACAGACCCAGTGCTAAGAGCACAGCTAAAGGATGCAACCGGAGTTTGGAGAAGGTATGCATCAAACGCGCGAAGAGACCTGAGAAGACCAGTGCCGCCTCGGCTACGTACTCTTCTCAGACCTTGGTCCCAAGCCAGACATCTAAAGAAGTCTGTTCTTCTTCAGCCACCTCCCCCGTCGTTGACGATTCACTCAGACGCCTCAAAGGAGGGATGGGGAGGTCACTCTCATCGGAAAAAAGTCCAGGGGACTTGGTCCAAGCTATTCAGGACCTTTCATATAAACTTTCTAGAAGCTATGGCAGTGCTCCTTACCTTAAAGAAAGTCTCCCCGCGTCACTCGATCCACATAAGATTGGTGACAGACAGCGAGGTGGTTGTGAGATGCTTGAATCGACAAGGGTCGAGGTCACCACCTCTCAACCAAGTGATGTTAGCCATTTTCCGATTGGCGGAAAAGAAGAAGTGGTACCTGTCGGCAGTTCACCTTCAAGGAGTCCGCAATGTGACAGCGGACGCTCTATCCAGGTTCACACCGATAGAGTCGGAATGGTCCTTAGACGCAGGATCATTTTCCTTCATTCTGAATCAAGTCCCAGAACTGCAAATAGACCTCTTTGCGACGAAAGACAACAAGAAGTTGCCCCTGTACGTGTCCCCGTACGAGGACCCCTTAGCGGAAGCAGTGGACGCAATGTCCCTCGACTGGAACAGATGGTCCAGGATTTATCTGTTCCCTCCTCACAACCTTCTGTTGAGGGTCCTCAACAAACTGAGATCCTTCAAGGGGGTAGCGGCAATAGTGGCCCACAAGTGGGCGAACAGCATGTGGTTCCCCTTGGCGTTGGAACTACAGATGAAGTTCGTGCCGCTACCACATCCAGTTCTGACCCAGCGAGTCCAGAAGTCGACTGTCTGCGCTTCATTACAGAAAACCCAGACCCTGCAGCTCATGATTTTCTCGCCCTAGCGGTGAGAAAGCGCTTCGGGATTTCGAAAGCCAGCATAGACTTCCTAGAGGAATACAAGTGCAAATCGACTAGAAGGCAATATGAGTCATCTTGGAGAAAATGGGTGGCCTTTGTAAAGGCAAAGAATCCGCAGGAGATCTCAACAGATTTCTGCTTATCTTTCTTCATCCATCTCCATGGCCAAGGATTGGCAGCTAACACGATTTCAGTGTGTAAATCGGCTTTGATGAGACCCATTTTATTTGCCTTCCAGATCGACCTAGGTAACGAGATCTTTAATAAAGTTCCGAAAGCCTGCGCTAGGCTCAGACCTTCAGCACCTCCAAAGCCCATCTCATGGTCTTTAGACAAAGTTCTTCATTTCGCCTCCTTGTTGAGCAATGAAGAATGTGCGTTAAAGGATTTGACGCAAAAAGTTATTTTCCTATTTGCACTCGCGTCCGGGGCCAGGGTTAGTGAGATCGTAGCCCTCTCGAGAGAGGCAGGTCGTGTTCAGTTCCTGGATGGGGGGGAGCTGAACCTGTTTCCGGATCCTACGTTTCTCGCCAAGAATGAGTTACCCACCAACAGGTGGGGTCCCTGGAGAATCTGTCCTCTGAAAGAAGATGCATCTCTATGTCCAGTAGAATGCCTAAAGGTCTATCTTCGTAGAACTTCAGACTTCAAGGGTAGTCAACTATTCAGGGGAGAAACATCAGGCTCAAATTTATCTCTGAATCAACTCAGAGCGAAAATGACATATTTTATTCGCAGAGCGGATCCTGACAGTACACCCGCAGGTCACGATCCGAGGAAAGTTGCCTCATCCCTAAATTTCTTTAATTGTATGGATTTTGAACATCTCCGTTCATACACGGGCTGGAAGTCTTCCAGGGTGTTCTTTCGCCACTATGCGAAGCAAGTAGAGGAACTTAAGAGATCTGTGGTAGCAGTGGGTCGTGTAGTTAACCCTACTGTTTAACTCTGCGAGGAACAGTGGTCTTAAATTGGGACGATTAAGTCCAGGGTGAGTGTGTAGGTACATACTGTACTACAAACTAAATGAGGGCACCAAGTGCCTATATAGACTGTTCCTTCCTTCAAAGGTGAACCTTGCATAAGTTCAGACATGTGTGCCAAGCGTTTCTAACGCTAATGTGATTGATTTGTAATACAGATTTTTTATGACTTGATACCTTGGTATCTCATTAAAGTGGTGTTTAATGGTTTTTCTTTCAGATAAACAAGTTCTGTTTACTATCATACTTATGCTTAAAGTTTTGGGTTACCCTCTTTTATATAAATATATATATTTGTTGTTAACCTGTCTGTTTATTATCTGTCAATAAACTTGTTCTTGAGAACCTTGCGTCTCTTTCACCTGTGTCAATTTATTGGTATGATTGAGCATTTTAATTCTATGTATCTTATCTGGGATAATTCTGATAGAATTGTTCTGTTTTGCAAGCTATGTTGCATTGGTTTATGTAAGTCCCCTAATGGGAGGACTCCGTCCCATAAAGGGACGAGGGCGGTTTTATTAGTTTCTTCCTATGCGGATATAAACCTTTGTCCAATACAAGTATTGTGCGGATGACTGGTCAATATATTGACGCAGTGGTTCTATACAAACTATGCTTTACTGAATATAGGGCGAGACCACTATATTAGCTTGCCTGGCATTCATACATAGATATATGTACTCTTCGAGACTTTCCAGAGTCTAGTAGGACTCTTCCCTGTAGGGGGCAGGAAGCTCTAACATAGTTTATAGTTAGTTGAAAAGATGTATAACGGTAACATCTTAGGTCTCTAGGTCTAGTCGACCGGGAATAAATATCTCCGGGGAGTACGGCACGTTCTGAGAATCCACAGATACAGTTATGCTCTGGTACACTTCCATCAGGACGACATGGCTTGAGCCCAAAAAACGGATTTTGAGCGAAGCGAAAAATCTATTTTTGGGTGAGATAGCCATGTCGTCCTGATGGACCCGCCCTTGCCTTTCTAAGAAAGGGCTGTAGGACCCCTCCCTACATACAGTATCTGTAGCACCTCGTGTACGCTACAAGGAATACAGATGGCGCCAGGATTGGCGCCAGGCACGCATACGAATCGGGGGATAGGGAAGCCTTGGGAGCGGCTCCCCTTTTTCTTTCCCGAATTCGTATCTCGTCAATCTCCCTCCTACGAGACGAATCTCTGTTCAGGTAGTAGATTGCCATGTGACGTGTCTAGAATACGTCCTCTGATATGTCGCGATATCCCTTTCACGAGGGATACTCGCTCCAGGAATTAGAATTCTGGTACCTTAAGGTAAATTCTCTGGGAATATCGCCGTAGTTGTAATATACCCTAGGAAGCTACCCTATAGGAACTTCCATCAGGACGACATGGCTATCTCACCCAAAAATAGATTTTTCGCTTCGCTCAAAATCCGTTATATATATATATATAAATATATATATATATATATATATATATATATATATATATATATATATATATATATATATATATATATATATATATATATATATATATGTATATATATATATATATATATATATATATATATATATATATATATATATATATATATATATATTCATTTATATATATATATATATATATATATATATATATATATATATATATATATATATATATATATATATATATATATATATATTAATTTATATATATATATATATATATATATATATATATATATATATATATATATATATACATATATATATATATATATATATATATATATATATATATATATATATATATATATATATATATATATATATATATATATATATATATATATATATATATATACAGCTAAGGCCACAGGAAAAATAAAAGAAGGTATACCGAGCGCTTTCGTGTTATTTCAACACATTTTCGAGGTACAATGCTAAAAACACAGAGAATATCTAACAAAGTAAACTGAAAAAAATAAAAACAAGTATTCAAAGTCCGGTTAAAACTAGTACAGCAGATACAGAACAGTTCAACGGATGATTAAAAAGAAACAATCTTACAAATCTCGTTAACAACAAATGGGTCCAGTTTGTACATACCCTGGCTTACATTTATTAAGTCACTGTCATATTGGATAAAAGCAGATTCAATTATATTCCTACGAGTTATATTATTACAATATAAAACAACTTTTGCCCCCTCCCAATAAATCATGTGATTAAAATTATTAATGTGTAAAAACAAAGCATTCGAGATTTGTCCCGTTCTCACACTATATTTGTGTTGTTTAATTCTGGTGTCCAGTCCCTTCCCAGATTGTCCGAGATAAAAACAATTGCAGTTCATGCAAGGAACCCTGTAAATGCAGCCCTGAGAAACTTTGGGAGAATTCCTTATTAGTATGCTTTTCAGTGTATTTGAAAATTTAAAAACAACATTAATATTAAAATTCTTGCAAAAACTCGGAACCCTCCGTAAGAGGTCATTATATGGTAAAACGAGCACATTATCATTATTAAAAGCAATTCTCGGAGTTACAGAATGAAACGTTCTTTTATTTTTCATGTGGCCTTAGCTGAATATATTGTCACGCGCTATTTAGTGACTTATAAGCACACACACACACACATATATATATATATATATATATATATATATATATATATATATATATATATATATATATATATATATATATATGTATGTATATATATATATATATATATATATATATATATATATATATATATATATATATATACATATATATATATATATATATATATATATATATATATATATATATATATATGTGTGTGTGTATATATATATATATATATATATATATATATATATATATATATATATATATATATATATATATATATATATATGCGTGTATGTGAATGTAAACACCTGTTCCCTTTTGTATCTCGTGGATCTCCCACTTTTCCTATCGGACACAGAGAGCAGAGAGAATACTACTGATCTGGGAATTGGAGAGATCTTCTTGCCAGTAAATAAATTTGATATTTTTGTCTCTTAAAATTTTTTTTTTCAAATTCGTTCTTATTTATTCGCAAATTTTGTGTTATGAATATGAATGATGATTATTCCCTTTAGGATTAATGAGCTCCAAGATCACAAATAAACCACAAGCAGATGGAAGAACTGGAACCTTTCTCATAAAACAGAACATTCGTTCACATTTCGTAACCAGATGGAATTGGAAGGATGAGAAAAATAAACAACTGAGGCCTCTTACTATGATGTTGGATAGAATCTGTCTTGCAAATGTACTTAAATATGTTACGCAAACTTAGATAAAAGCATATATCTAGTTCAAGTTTCACCTCCTTCTATTAGTGACCTGATGTCATTATAATAATTATTTATTTTTCGAGTAAAAAAAAATGGTTTCAAGAATTCCACTGAAAATTAATGTGTTATTCATTAATATGTAACTCCTCGGCTTAATTCGGTTTATTCAGTTACCTCTTGATCACCTCAAGAAGACTAGTGCAAAGATATATCTGAGCGATTTTCATTGAGTTCCTACTATTATTATTTTCTAAATTAAAGAAAAACTCTATTGAAGAAAAAGATATAAGGAAATTTTTATCAAAAATAACTGAATAGAATGACCTAAAATTTTCCATGAATTTTGTTTATTGTGATATAAACAAAATGCATGTAGGAATTGATCATATTTTCGGTATTTTCTTTTTATATAACTCTTCATACATCTATATATTTTAAACATGATAACAATATGAAAAATAGATAATACTCTTGAAAAAAAATCCTACGTACAATATATTGTAATTTTATTCTTCTTTACAACGATGTATTTGTATTTCAAATTGGTTATTAAATATTCGAGAAAAATAGTTTTGAAGGTCATTAGGTATAGTTTTGAGATATCGATGGTGAAAGTTTACTATGAGATTCTATGAGAGTATGAAGGAAATAAAAAAATTATGGATTCCATTAGCAAATATCGTTATCGATACTTAATTAGAACTAGCCTAAATCACTTGAAGAACAACTAATTATATTGCCCAATACAATTTCTATCCATTACCGCAAGTATGGCCCCAATTCCCGACACCCCCCCCCCTCCCATATTAGGAGTACTGATCACTCAAGGTGAGGGTGTTAGGAGGTGCCAACTCCCTCATTGTCACTTAGCGTTTGCGGGATCTAGAAAGCACCTCCCTCATAATCTTCAGTTTTTCTTCCTAATTTCACTATTTGTGCTAAGCAAAGAGGTGATCAGATTACTTTTCTCATAACGAAAATCATGCTCTAGCGTTGTCACTTTGGCTGCAAATGTGACTGTTTCTAGGCCAAAAAATTTCACCTTAGGATATTTCATCCACAGCCTTATGTGAAAGGATTCATTTGGATTCTGTGTTCATCCAGGAAGACATCTCTTTAGAAGTTCTGTATCGCTTATGTCTTTGAATAGAAGGCGGTTCTTTACCTAAAGCCTTTGCCTTTTTGTAAAAACACCACGAAGTGGGGCTGTTCAGACATATTTTATGACTGCCACGGTTTTTGTCACATGATGTCATATGGAAATATGGCCCCCAAAGTGCTTGCCTCCTGATATCTACATTTGTGTTAGTATGACTTATCAGGGCCATTCCATAACATGATTGAATGTATTCGATGAGTTTTTGTGTTAGGAGTTTTCCTCCAAAAATCAAGATTATTTTCCTAAGCTTTCCAGTTTTAATAGTCGTTATCTCACTCAACTCACCCATCTCTCTTTTCAGCATAGTTGATATATTCTTCTTTGCTTACTTTGACAGTTGTATATGGGCCTCCTCCATTATTTAGTTCATATATAGTTTCGTAAGCACTAGAGTCTCTGTCACCGGCAACAGTTGTATACCGAAAACCAAGATTTTGCGATCGAGACCACATTCTGACTGCTTGCTCTCCTTTCATGGATCCTGATTTACCATCAAAATGTTTCCCATAATTTTGAGGTTTTTCTTTACTCTTGGAGCACACTTTACAATAGTTAGAGAGCACTGCAAAATTATTACTGTACCTGTAAATTCTTCGATAACAAGACTAACCAAAATGTGTAACTTATGCCCACGGGTAAGACAGGTGCCATCAAAAGATACATCTATGTTTTTAACTTATTTTCGATTAGCAGTGCGCCAAGTTTGTTTACATAAAAATCAAATACAAACTTATGAGCCTTAGCCTGAACTTTTCTTTTTTTATTACATTTTAATAAATACTTGTGCCTCGAATATGAGCCTTAGTCTGAACTTTTCGTTTTTTATTAAATTTTAATAAATACTTGTGCTTCGAATATGAGCCTTAGCCTGAACTTTTCTTTGTTTTATTACATTTTAATAAATACTTGTGCCTCGAATATGATCCAACACTAAGTGGGGCACCGCCAATGAAACCTCCAATTTTCTTTTGCCCTGCACAACCAATGCCATTATTCAATGAATGGTAAACTTCTCGCAAATTATTGTGTTAGAGTTGTTGATGCTTTTTCCCTTCTCTATAATATTTTGAGGGACTTGGTTTAGTACACTATTGCACGAATAGCACACAACTTCAAAGGTAGTATCCCACCTGACCTTAGTGACTATTTCTGTGCTATTTTTTTTTCACTGCACTTGCAATTGCTTCTAGCTGTTCATTACTTGTGCTCTGAATATCATTATATTTTTGTCTGATTCACCTCATCCTCGTCTACTGACATCAGCTGTGTTTGAATTCCTGGAGGAGAAATGCAGACATCCTCATTCAAAGTAGGCCTTCTTGTTTTCTGTTCCTTCATTACACCTAATATCATCATCATTGACTAATGATGATGATGCAGTAACTTCCTCACAGGCAGGTTCCTCAATAATATCTTCCATTTAGCCTATTTGCCCTCGTTCACTTGGTAATGATGAATCCTTTTGTTCACTCGTCACCACCATTACTTCACAGCTGCCAGACTTCCCCTCACTCTCGTCCACTTTACGCTTATTTACCCATCCAAATTGAGATGGCAGTATAGTTGGGTCCTTTTCATAAGTTCCGTGACCACTGAGAGCGAGGGTACATTTCTCATTAGATTTGAAAAAAGAGATTTAGCCCCAATGCCATTGTCAAAAGTGTGGGCATAACTTTAAGGAGCCCTAAATTTAAGAAATGGCCGCCGTTGTCAGTTCAAAAAATTAACTTTTTCCTGGTTTGGCGTATAGTGCCGTACAAAATATTTTATAGGGTTTTTTGGTCTGAGAAATTTATTTCTGATTTTATTATAATAATTTGACCTAATTTTCATATTCAAATTCTCTATGGCCATCGACTTTGAGCACCAAACGTTACAAACCTTTTATATTAGGCTGTAATGATTTTTTTTTTCTTGTGATGGATTATTTTATTAATGATAGAAGTAAAAGTGAAGTTTCATAAATAACTTTACAACAAAACCCAGGTTAATGGCCGAAACACGTTGAAACACAAGGAAATGTCAAA
>NC_090747.1:11487366-11494866 GCF_036898095.1 Palaemon carinicauda
CTTCAAGGCAAGAGTAATACACTCATAACCCTTAAAGGGTAAAGCCTTTATACTTGAGTCTCACTGATCAGAAAACTACAGCAAATAGGCTGAGTGGGATATACAAATATATGTCTTTATTTTCCTAGTTAAGCTGGCTTCATGCTAGCTGGACCGTACTGTCATATGCTACTATGAAGGCAGCATAATGACTAGACTACAATACATGATGTACAGTAGCCAGTAATTGCAATATAGACTTACTGCAATTAGAAAACTACAGTACCATTATACAGTAGTATTTTCTGACATACCTTGGGTACCCTTGTACGAGCATTCAGCTGGTACCGCTCATATATTGAATGAATAGTTTTCTTCAATATTCTGATCGAGAATCAGTCATCCTGACCCCACAGTATCAACTTTATTTTGGGACAGTGATATGATACTTCACTACCCCTAGGGGTAGGAACCTTCTACTTGGAGTTACAACTCAGGAACATAAATGGTGGTCTACCCTTAAATCTGCACTCTTTGGTGTAGATGCAACAGTTCCTCCTTTACTTAAACCAGATGGCTCAGTCACTCACTGTCCAAAGGAAAAGGCAACCCTTTTGGCTGATGTTTTTGACAGTAAACAGAGTAATGAAAAACTTGAACTTCCTCATTCCTGTTTTCCTGAGGCTAAACTAATTAGTTTAGCTTTTCGATCTCGTGAGATTAAAGCTCTGTTGATGGACCTTGATGCTTATGGAGGTGTAGACCCAAATGGTATTTTTCCTTTGTTTTTTATAAAGACAGCAGATTTTTTAGCTCCAAAGTCATCTGTTATTTTGCGCAAGTTAGCAAGAAGAGGAGCTTTTAGCACCTGTTGGAGAATTGGTAATGTTACTCCTCTATGTAAATGTGTTTGTGGTAGCTCAAGTCCCACTGATTACCGCCCAATTTCCATAACTCCCATATTATCTAAAGTTTTTGAACGTCTTCTGGCAAAACGTCTTAATAGGTTTGCTAAAGGTAATCATCTACTCCCTAGTTTGCAATTTGGTATTCGTAAAGGCCTTGGAGCATGTGATGCCCTTCTTACAATCTCCAATGCTGAACAGAAATCCCTTGATTGTGGTCGGGAAGTTCGTATTATTGGCCTTGATTTTAGTGCTGCCTTTGACCGTGTTAATCATGAGGCCCTTGTTTTCAAACTGAAACAGTTGGGAGTGGGTGGGTCGTTTCTTAGCATTATTATTGATATTTTAAGTAATAGATCTCAAAGAGTTGTTGATGGGCACCATAGTGATTATAGGAATGTGATATCCGGTGTTCCACAGGGTAGTGTTCTTGGCCCATTACTTTTCATACTATATACACATGACATGTGGTTTGGCCTAGAAAACAAGCTTGTTGCATATGCAGATGATGCTACTCTCTTTGGATCAAATCCATCCCCTGAATGTAGATCTAGGGTTGGTGAATCCCTTAATAGAGATTTAGCTAGATTTAGGGCATGGTGCAAATTATGGGGTATGAAGTGGAATCCTAACAAAACTCAAAGTATGATTGTAAGTAGGTCAAGGACGGTGGCTCCTCAACATCCAGATTTCAGTATTGATAATGTTTCTTTAAATATGTATGACTATTTTAAGATTTTAGGTGTGATTCTCGACAGTAAATTTACTTTTGAGAAACATATAAGGTCTGTGTCTTCTTCAATTGCACAAAAATAGGCTTTTTGAGAAAGTCTTTCAAGATTTTCGGTGATCAATCTATTCAGAAGTTTTTTAATTCTTTCATTCTACCTTGTTTTGAGTATTGTTCTCCTGTCTGGTGTTCAGCTGCTGATTCTCATCTTAATTTGTTGGACAGAAACTTACGGTCTATTAAATTTCTTATTCCTGATCTAGATATATTCAATCTCTGGCACCGTCGTTCAATTGGTTCATTATGCATGTTGCATAAGATTTTTCATAACTCTGACCATCCTTTACATTCAGATCTCCCTGGACAATTCTATCCTGTTCGTAATACTAGGCAGGCAGTTAATTTTAATAGCCAGGTCTTCTCCATCACGAGGCTCAATACTACGCAGTACTCTAGAAGTTTTATTCTAGCTGTTACCAAGTTGTGGAATAATCTTCCTAATCGGGTGGTTGAATCAGTAGAACTTCAAAAGTTCAAAGTTGGAGCAAATGCTTTTTTGTTGACCAGGCAGACATGAGTCTTTTTATAGTTTATTTATGACATATTTGTTTTTGATGTTGTTAATAGTTTATATATGACATGTCTGTTTTGACGTTGTTACTTTTTTTAGAATGATTTATTGTTAATTTGTTCTCTTCATTTATTTATTTCCTTATTTCCTTTCCTCACTGGGCTATTTTCCCCTGTTGGAGCCCCTTGGCTTATAGCATCTTGCTTTTCCAACTAGGGTTGTAGCTTGGATAGTAATAATAATAATAATAATAATTATAATAATAATAATAATAATAATAATAATAATAATCTCCATGTAGTTAATACTGAGGGGATGTAACAGCATTTGCTTGCAGGGGTACACAAGTATGTATCTCTTACTATCCTTTTATAGCTTACTATCCTAAGCTACCCTATTGTAAAGGACATTTGCATGTTGATTGTCAAGGAGATAATCCATTTATACTCGTTTGGTTTTCCTTTCTTTACAGGAGGAACACCAGATACCTTGTGCTGCAGTCCTCGGCAAGGCCAAGAGTAAGTATTTTTACGGTCATAATACTTGCATGTTTCATAACCCCTGCAATATTATTTCCGGATCCCTACATTATTGGAACCCACAGGTTTGCAATATATGTCGGACATTAATGTCTGAAGGTTTTGAAAATCCCAAGTCTACGGAGACTAAGGATAGAGCTTAATATAATTAACGCAACTGGGTGAGAGGCTTTCAAAAGATCTCTCCGGGACCTTTCCTACCTAATGATAGATGCGTAAGCTACGGAAGCAAGTGAGGAAATAGTAGTGCCTCAGGAGCCAACTACATCCCCTGATGGCCAGAAAACCTTTGGGATTGAGGGCAATAAGTGACCCGGGGTAGAAGAGAAAAATATTGTGTCGGAATTTCCTCTGCCTATGCCGGCTACAGAGCCCTCGATGTCGACATCTTCGTCTTCTACCCCTCTATTGGATAATGTGGTACAATTATGTATCCAGCTGAAGAATCAAATAGAGAGCTTTTGTAAACAAAACAAAAAGCAGGAAGTAAAACGCAAGATCGAGCCTCGTAAAGCTTCTCTTGTTGTTTCCCAGGGGTCAGTCAAACAACCCATGAATCAAGACCTACCAGCATGCTCCATAACCATTCCCTGGAGGTTTACGGAGCAGATGCCGATTTCAAATGGCAATCTCTACATCTCAGAGAAAATAGGTGCTGTTCCTTTGGACAAAATTCTATTTTGGCCAAGCTTTGATGCTTTCCCTAATTGTTGGGTTCGACTGAAGTACGAACCAAAGTCAAGAAAAGGAATGAAACCAAAGGAGGTCATGATTCTCGAACATGATAAGGCACAGACTATCCTTTCACGTAGTCTAAAAAAGGCGGGTTATTCAGAGTCAAAGGTATTCTCACTAAATAAAAGACAACCTTCCTTCCTTTCTTGCTCCTACTTCACTCTCATTCCCCTTTTTGGGAAAGGCATTTACTTCTGTTGCCAAAGCGGTAGAGGGGGGTAAGCCATGTCCCACACTCGATGAGTGCAAGCCTTTATCACCAGCCTTTCCCAGACAGGAAAAGGATTGGAAGGAAGTCCATTTGACATTTTCAGTAGGAAAATTAGACAAGGATGTCGCAAGTCGACAATTCAAGGTATGTCTCCCTAAATTGTCTGAGTTGCTCTTGTATAATGAACATGAGTCAAAGGAGAGACTGGCAACATCCATATCTCTACAAAACTACATAGAGTTGTGTTCAACCTACGAAAATACCCCAGACATTCTCATGGTCATAGCCAAAATGCATATGGCTACCTTGGTGAAGGACCTTTACGCCTTTATGAAGGCTAGGAGCACATGTAGAGAGTTTGTGTTCGCTGCTGGAACAGTGAAACACGAAACAAGGAAGCTAATATCTTCCAACATCTCGGGTAAAGACCTCTTCCCACACGAGGTCATTAAGGAAGTAATTAAGAACGCCACCATGGAGAACATAAGTCTTCTCCAAAAATGGGGCATTCCTTCAAAGAGAAAATCTTCCGTGGTTGTGGGT
Organism: Palaemon carinicauda; assembly: GCF_036898095.1. NCBI lineage: Eukaryota > Metazoa > Arthropoda > Malacostraca > Decapoda > Palaemonidae > Palaemon > Palaemon carinicauda. The sequence continues at coordinate 11,491,580 of NC_090747.1, forward strand.
CCCCAACCTAAAAAGAATATCGAAAATGCTGGAAATATTCGGGCTGCTCAACAACATCCCACTATTCCAGTGACCGCGATGCTACAGGCAGATGGTCAGAAGTCTAAGCCTACTGACTATTCGAAGCATAAAGACGCTTCGGCTAGGAGGAACATTCCCTCAGGATCGCAGGACCTTTGATCCTTCGGTCCAAAGCCTATTCAAGATGAGCCATTGATGGGAAACAGAAATGCCCCTACCATCATTTCCTTACCTTTTCCTACAGTTCAAAACCCTCCTGGAAGAGTATACCTGAGAGCTATAGAGCATAGAGGTGGTAAGAAAACTATAGCTTATCGAGTTCCAGGGAAGGCTGTTTTGTGTTCACGAGAAGGAAGCAAGAGATCTCTGAGTTATTCTGAACTTGTCGCCACTCAACAAGTTCATAAAAATCAGCAAGTTCTGAATGTTAATCCATCTGAACATATGGACCTTGTTCCAATTAGGGGTGTTCGTAGTCTTGTCATACCTGAAAGGTGTCCTTCGGAACCTTCCAGTCAACCGCCCCCCTTCCTCCTATCTAGAATTCATGTTACAGAGAATAACATTCATCCTAGGAAAGATACGTGTCGGACTTATAGTCCTAAGTATCTTCATAGGATTGACGAACTTAGTCACGTCAAAGTCAAGCCTAGAAATAGTTCAGGTATTAATATACCTGATCGAGAGGCTGGGGTGGGCAGCACCCGAAGTGTATAACCAATGTGCATTCAAAGAGATGACCCGGTTCCGGGACATCACGGATGCAAGATAAGCTTCTAGAAGTCTCGACTTTCTCCAGATCAGGGGTTTCGATGGTTAAAAAACCATCGAAGCCCTCAGTCATATCAACTTTCCTTTCCCTTGGGAATATAAAAGGAGCTCATGAGGTCTGTCAAGAGACTCAGGTAATGAGTCAGATTTCCATAATGCCAACAGGGAAAAGCGCTAAACTTTCCCCAGTTCGCAATAGTGACACACCTGGTGCTAAGGGCACACCCGAAAGATGCGTTAAGAGCCTGGAGAAAACACGCATCAAACGCTTGAAAAGATAAAAAAGACTGAGATCGGTCCCTCTTTAATCGCTTCTCTAACAAAAATTAAAGCATGAAAGTCCCAAGACTCTGCTGGTCCTTTCATGAGTGGGGAAGCCTCCTCCACACAGATCAGAATTCCTACGACTGATCTGGCACACCGGAGCAATAATAAGACGTCACAATCGAACATCTCATACAGTCTTGGTGAAGTTACCCATCCCTCTCTTAAAGGGATGGCACCTACCAGCAGTTCATTTACAACTGATTCATAATGTGACGGTGGATACTCTATTTCCATCAAAGCCAATAGAGTTGGAATGGTCTATGGACGCAAACATATTCCCTCCCAGATGGGAACAAGTCCCGGAACTGCAATTCGACCTCTTCATCACGAGCGTCTTCAAGAAACTACCTTGCTATATAGCCCCATACGAGGATCCTCTAGTGGGGCTGATAGACTAGATGAGGCTGGTCCTAGCTCTGATCTTAGGTATATTTCCGAAGGTTCAGAAATTAACTGCCTTCGTTTTATCACAGAGAACTCAAACCCTTCATTTCATGATTTTCTCGCTCTAGTGGTTAGAAAAAGGTTTGGGATCTCAGAAGGCAATATAGAATTCTTAGAGGAATACAAGGCCAAGTCAACTAAAAGACAATATGAGTCTTCCTGGAAAAAGTGGGTTGCGTTTGTCAAAGCAAAAGGACCGAAAGAAATTTCAATGAACTTCTGTCTGTCCTTCTTTGTCCACCTTCATAGCCAAGGTCTGGCAGCCAATACGATAAATATGTGCAAGTCAGCCTTGACTAGGCCTCTCCTATATGCCTATCAAGTGGATCTGGCGGATGAAATATTTAATAAGTTTCCGAAGGCATGTGCTAGGCTTAGGCCCGCAGTACCACCAAAGCCCATCTCTTGGTCTTTGGACAAGGTCTTACATTATGCCTCATCTGTGAACAATGAAGATTGTTCTCTTAAGGATCTAACCCAAAAGGTTATTTTTCTGTTTGCTATAGCCTCTGGGGTTAGAGTTAGTGAAATAGATGCCCTATCCAGAGATGAGGGTCACATTTAGTTCACGGAAGTGGGAGAACTGAATCTCTTTCCTGATCCATCCTTTCTAGCTAAAAACGATCTACCCACTAAGAGGTGGGGTCCCGTGAGAGTCTGCCCTCTGAAGGAAGATGTCTCTCTAATTCATGTAGTGTCTAAAGGTCTATCTTCGTAGAACTTCAGACTCCAGGGGAGGACAGCTCTTTAAAGGAGAAACTTCTGGATCAAATTTATCCCTAAAACAACTAAGGGCGAAGCTCGCCTACTTTATTCATAGAGCGGATCCGGACAGTACTACCGCAGGTCATGATCCGAGAAAGATTGCTTCATCACTGAACTTCTTTCCGTATATGGACTTTGAGCGCCTTCGTTCATACACTGGATGGAAATCATCCAGAGTGTTTTACAAACACTATGCAAAACTAGTGCATGAACTGAAACACTTCGTAGTGGCGGCAGGTAGTGTATTAAAACCTGCCCCCTAATTACTGTGGTAAACAGTTAATGGTTTGGGACCTCACATGTCCTCGCACATGTAACGGATGGGAATCATCCAGAGTGTTCTATAAACACTATGCTAGACAAGTCCATGATCTGAAGCAATATGTGGGGACGCCATGTAGAATTCTACGATGAACAACTAATTGACTGGGACTGTCAATTAAAGGAGAAAAGGTCATCCTTCCTAGGTGTGATTTCTTTTCATTAAGTGTTACCATGATAACACTACCTCTGTTCAAAATCCCTGGTGTGGACTTATAAAGATAGCACTAGTGCCGGTGTACGAAGTACACAGTGCAGATAGAAGTAAGCAGTACAGGAATTATGAAGAAAAATTGTTTTACAATTTTTCTTCAGTCTGAGAGTGGCACTCATCATTTCTTCCCTCAAGAAAGAAATATTGTCTCTGTATTCGTTACAGGTATAATCCCATTGTCATACTACATTCGTTTTACTAAACATCTCTTTTTGTCATTTATTAGGAATAAATGTCTATCAGAATGTAGTGCGTCCACTTTCGCCAGAAAATTGTGTGTATACAAACCAGAGTTCTTCAACTTACCAAATTAAGTATCCCTCATATATTTGTATGCATCAAATAATAGATATAAGAGACACTGATGTTATTTTAGTAAAATATACAACTATGAGACTATTTGTATATTCAGTGTATACTTATG
>NC_090747.1:11499866-11507366 GCF_036898095.1 Palaemon carinicauda
AGACCTGTGAGTAGCTTCATTTATCATTTTCTCACAGCCTGATTCAGAGGCAAAATCTAAAGCTCTTAAGCCATGGCGATCGGTAGGAGAGATAGAACTTAACCACTCCCTATGGTGAGCATTAAAATCACCAACAAGGACAAAAGAAGCCTTTCTATCATCTTCTTGTATCTTAGCCATAATGGTAAGAAGACAATCGAGGATAGAATCATCTATGTCTGGATTCCGGTAGATCGAACACAAATAAAAGTTGCTATGCCTGCCACAAACTTATATTACCTGAATCTCATGACATCCACATTGATAGCAGGACTTATGAGAAGCAGGGTACTCGGTCCTAATATACACCGCCATTCCCCTGGCCCTAGGGATGGCATCCCGTTTCAACATTATTGGCTTCTTAAAACCAGTTGTAAGGAGCTCAGATAAGTGCCTCATATTAGAAACCAAAGTTTCTGAGCACAAAAGAATATCATACTGTCTGGACGCAACTGAAAGGTCTTGGATATTTGCATGAAGACAACGAATATTGCAATACAGAAGGCGACATTGACGAAATCTAGGACGTACTGGTCCCGGATTTAGCTCAATGTCTCCAGACAGCATAAGAATTAATAGAAATAAAAAAGAGACATCATACTTAAAAACTAGATTAACAAGAATTATAACAAAAACAATACGTACAGAATTATAAACAAAGTGATTGATGATACCCATAGACTATAGTAAAAAGTTGGAAAACCTGGTCAACATGGAGGAGCCGATACACCATGCAAGGCTAAATACCCTCCATGATAGCCACTTCAACTGAGGGGAGGACAGTAAGGATGGTTTTGAGAAGAAAAAGAATCAGAAAAAGGAAAAAGACAACCTCTTGATAAACCACCAGGCATCCATGGCCCTTCTATTAAGCCTGCCCAACACACCATTTAAAAAAACAAGAGGAAGAGGAAAAAAAAGAAAAAAAAATAAGATAAAATAGTATGCCTGAGTGTACCCTTAAGCAAGAGAACTCCAACCCAAGACAGTGGAAGACCATGGTACAGAGGCTATGGTACTACCCAAGACTAGAGAACAGTGGTTTAATTTTGGAGTGGCCTTCTCCTAGAAAAGCTGCTTACCACAGCTTAAGAGTCTCTTCTACCCTTACCAAGAGGAAAGTACACTGAACAAATTGCAGTACAGTAATTAACCCCTTGGGGGAAGAAGTGTTAAGTATCTCATTGTTGTCAGGTGTATGAGGAAAGACGAGAATATGTAAAGAATAGGCCAAACTATTCTGTGTAAGTGTATGCAAAGAAAAAATAAGCCGTGACCAGAGATTGGGATCCAATGCATTACTGTCTGGCCAGTCAAAGGATCCAATACCTATCTAGTGGTAGTATCTCAATGGCCGGCTGGTGCCCTGGCCAACCTACTACCTTGCTATATATATAAATATATTACATTTGTTTATTACATGGGAGATATTTGAATTATTATAACAATTACATTTTATGAAGCTTGCCCTTATGAAAATTGGGCAGGGCAAGGATCTAAAATCCTCCAGTTTTATTTCAACATGTCTCATTATTTGTATCTTTCTAATATTGGTTAACGATCGTCTGGTTATCACTACTTACTCATTGCTATGCATTTATATTAACTTCTAAAAAGATATTCCAGCTTCACTGATTATGCGAGTCTTTTACTAACAGATTAATATATTTTAGGTATTACAAACCTTACTGGATGTGAAACTTGCTTTAGCCATGATTCATTCTTTTGAATAATTTGCGTGTGCAATCCCTGTTACAACAATTAACACAGCTTTTTCTACAACCATCAATCCTGCTATTACCATTACTATTAGATCTCTAGACAAGTGGAATTAAATTGCTATTACTCTTTTCGTCTTCTTCTTCTTCTTCTTCTTCTTCTTCTCTTCATTATTTTTATTATTATTATTATTATTATTATTATTATTATTAGTTTTTTTTCTCATTTATTATTATTATTATTATTATTATTATTATTATTATTATTATTATTATTATTATTATTATTATTATTATTATTATTATTAAATCCAGTTATAGAAACATTGGGAGAACCCTAAAATCAACCACGTCTTATGTTGAGGTAGAAATCTGTGTCTGTTGGTAGCAGAAACATGATATGCGATGGTTTTCAGCGCTAGCGAGTATAGAAATTGCAACAGGCTTGAGTCATGGTAGTACTTCCTGGTTGTCCCTATAAAGCTGTGAAAAACTGCTGTCCAACTACCATGAAAACTACCTAGGTTGCATCTTCTTCGTCTATCAAATCAGAAAGTAGATTAAAGATTCCTGTCTTCAGTTTCTTCAAAACAGGAGCCTTGCTCTTGCTGAAATGGTACGACACAGTATCACAGCCATTTATTGCATGGGTGCCAAGCAGTTGTGAGTACAATGTGTCGCAAAAGTTTTCACACTTGGCATTTATATCAAGCACTACACCATCCCACTTCTCTATCCGGATGGAGAGATGACTGTGTAAACACTATCAACATGTCCAATAGACCAGTCGAATAGAAATGTCACTGTCGTCATTTAGAATTTGGACCACATCTCTGGCAGCATTGGTGGCTTGAAACAGGTAACTGATGACAATTATGTCTGCTTGTTGATGCAAAAAGACACCCTTACTGTTACTTTCTACTGACACTCCACATCCTAGGTCGAATGCACTACGGAGCTGTGACTGGTTACAATTGTTGACCAGGTTTTTCAAAACTGCCTCATACTTGGCAGAAGTTTCTTTAGGTCAAGATTGAATATGGTTGCACCAACACCAGCTCGACAATACCTCTTTTGGTCTTTTGCTGATAATTCAGCATAATGATCAAATACCAGGATTTTTTTCTGGGGCAGAACATTATGTAAGTCTTGCTTCCATTGACTTTGCCAAGACCTCAAACACTTCCTCAACAAGACCATACCACGTGATACATTAATTATTGGGCATTACTGATTACAGCACCAGGACTTTGAGGCGGACACTACCTCGCTCTAAATTTTTGAACCAATAATCACTTGTTTCCCTTACATAGACAACCATATTCATCAACTATCAATTGAGGAACAGCACACAACTCTTAGCCAAAAATTGGCATTAGTTCCATTCACCTTTGCTGACAATCATGAGTAGCCGCAGAAAAATAGTGTTTACAGGTGATGTGAGTGTTGCATGGAATCTGCTTGGGAGTGGGAGGTAGAAAGCAGTTACCATTTTCACAACCAGATCCAGGGAGTCTGCTACATTGACCTCTGTTTGAGCCACTTGTCCATTGTAGATGTTGTAAAAAAAAATCACTGTTGTTCTCTGTGGGGGGGGGGGATATGTGAACATTTGGGATATCAGTGGGTTTATGCTTCCCAATAAGCAACCCATCTTTTGAGATATTAGAAGGTAGGAGACTACTGTGTCTCATTCTCTTCTACCACACGGTACAATAACTCTGTTAACGTTGCATCCTTCCTTTGCAATCGTATCAGCCTTTTCCTACTCGTCCTACTTTTAACGTTAAATTTTCTATTTCCTCCAAGTCCATTTCTTATTTGTCCTCTGTTAACGGTGCATCCTTTCGTTGCAATCATATCAGCCTTTTCCCTCTCACTTGTTCTACTTCTAACATTGAATTTTCTATTTCCTCCAGGTCTATTTCTTATTTGTCCTCTTGTCCGCTCGTCTGTTGTTTGTCTTTGCTCGGGCCTAATCGGGAGTTGTGTTCTTGATTACCATCAAGGGAATCCTCTTCTTTGGAAAACAAATACTCCAAGTTCAGTTCTCCTTCAATTTCTTTCTTTTCTTTGTCCTCTACTCCTCTCGTCTGTCCTTCAACTTTGCTCGGGGCTATTCGGGAGTTTTAGTCTTCCATACCATCAGGGGAATCCGCTTCTTCGGAAAACAAATGCTCCAAGTTTATCGCTCTTTCAATTTTTTTTTTTCATCAGCAGCCAATTTCTTTTTCATACAGAGACAGGTAGTCTTTTTGGAGTTTAGTCGTAGGATACACTTCAAAGGTTTCTCCCTTACAAGGGAACAAGGCATGAATGGCACTCCACCAACCTCATTACCCAGCAGGACGTCTACTCCTTTGACAGCCATTAAATCCTTTATCGCAAAGTCAAAATCATCCATCACCAGCTCGCGTGACAGTTTCAAATGGCAAATAGGAGTTACCTCCACAACCCCTATTCCCTTAAAAATAACCGAGTTCCCTGTGGGAGAGTCTTCCACCAACGGGTGTACTCCTCGTATCACCACACTATGGTTACAACCTATGTTGTGCAATATCCTGACCATGGTTCGCTCATTCTCATCTATTTCTGCTAACATACCTTCATAGATATATGGTTTAAAGGTATCCACACTGTTTGAGTTCGTCCTGTTCGTCGTGTAAACATTGGATGGTTTATTTTCCTCTGTCTTTTCCCATTTGCTTCTTCGTTTTCACACTCTGCGACATTGAACTATCCTTAATCACTTTGATGACTGCTTTCGGTTGGTTTGATATGACCTTACTGATATGACCTCTCTTGCCACCATTAAAACAGATAATATTAACCCCATGCATGCCTTTCACGATACTTGGAAGAGGATGATTCAACGTTTATTGCTGTGGAACTATCACATTTTGCTTAGGGACAGTACCAGTGCTACTTTCGCTATAACTGTTAAACTCGGTCCCATAGTTATTACTGATCCTAGTTTGGCGAATACTTGACACTTGGTCGGAACGAGGGTTTAAGCTTCATGGACAAGGAGGGTTTACGACTGTTAATATTATAATCCTCACTCAGCGAAGAGGCTTTTTCAAGTCTCTTCTCCTCACTCGCACTCAAGTACATTCGAATGTGTTTAGGAATTACTCGTAGATACTGTTCTAGTATTATCAATTCTTGTACATCAGCCATCTCTTTTATGTTAGGAGCCTATGTCCATCTGTCGAAACATCGTTGTACATGATAAGCGAAATCCATATAAGTCGTTTCCTCGTCTTTTCTCAAACCTCGGAATCTTTCATTAAAATATTCAGGGTCATCTGATACACTTTCAGCACGCTAATCTTCACTTCTTGATACTCCATCCCCTGGTCCTGAGATAACGATAAGTAAGTACTGTGTCCCTTCCTAAAGAACACACTCTGCAATAACACTGACCATTTATCTTCTGGTCAGTTCACTGTTGCTGCGAAAGTTTAAAAGTGATCAAAGAACTCCTCTGGAGTGTCCTCTCTGAACCTTGGAATGACCCTCTGGGCTTCCGACAAATTAAACAAACGTTTTGCCTAGCAGGAGGCGTTTCTGTCTGCGCTGACGACTGTTCACGGGCGTGCCATGGCTCCAGCTCCCGCGTATGCCATGCAATCTCTATGGCCTCATACTTTTCCATTTGTTCTTGTTCTCTTTCTTTTCCTTCCATCCTTCGCACATGTCTTGCAATCTCTTGAGCTTCTTCTCGTTTTTTTTTTTTTCATTTCCTTTTCCAGGTCATTTTTCTTATCTTTCTTCCTCTTCTCGTCTTCTCTCTCTTCCATCCCTTCCTGTTCCCATTTTCTTCTCTCTTTCCATTATCATCAACTTAATAAAATTCTCCTCTGCTGCAAATTGTCGAATCTCAGCCTCTATATCCCTATCTGCTTTCATCCCTTCAGTTTGTGGGTCAACCGGTCTTTGCTTCGCTGAAAATTCATCCTCAGCTTCCTTCAACAGTTTACGAGCTTCAATAATATTCTCTTCCGATAACTTTTACGAGTTTATCAATGCTTCTAAGGTTAGACACTTAATTTGGGCTTTAATTATCCCACCCGTTGCATGGCCGCCACATACCATTAGGATAGGGAACCACTGACCTTCAGTTCCATTAGCTTCAGACAATTCCTGAACACTTGAGTTATTCAAAAACTCTTGTATATCAAATTGTGCCATGTTGTAATTGAACAATATTAATTTTTTTTCCAAAAGTATATCCAAACAATACAGAAAATCTTATCAACACTGTACTATTCGAAACTTTCAATCAAAACACGGCCCAGTTATTGCCAATATGTAAAACAGACTCCCTCGGTGCCAAGGGTGTGGGCACCAAAACCCATTATAATATGGCTCGTGACAGGGAACCAAACATAAAATATAATATATACTATGACTGGCAAGTTAATCAACCTTTCGAATTCTAAACTAACGTGTTCCTTTTAAATTAAAACTCATACGCTTCAAAATATTAATACACAAATTCTGACAAAGTTAAATAACTACCAGACAGAAATATATAAAACACTGAATATCCAAAGGTCTCTTAAGTACACTCAAAACTAATCTGGGCAATTACTCATAAGAATTATTCATGACTTGATACGGCTCTTAACAGGTTCCGAGCGGAATCTAATCTAAACAATGGTGATTGGAATAATGCATTCTTTACCAAAAAAAAAAAAAATATTTTATCTTTATAAATTACAACACTTTGAAATAAATTTACATAATAGCAAAATAAATCACAAAAAAACGACTGCACATAATTTAGATTCGGACAAAAAAGTTTTCGTCTGAGAATTATATATTAACTTGACTAGAATTATTATATCTGCATAAACCCTAGACTAAGAAAAGAAATAACAACTTTGAAAATATTGCAATTATTTCTACAGAGCCAGTTACAAAAACTTTACACAATGCCAAGATGGACCTTAATGCAATGAATTCAAAATAACCGTTTCGTCTTGCGTATCTTTTCAACTAAAAATTTGCTTCAGGGCACAGAATCACTTTGGAGAGGATACACTATAAGTACTGAACACTTGTAAAAATATATTCTGAACTGCGAAAAGAGGGAGAGGGGTGAAAGACAATCTTAAGGCTGGATTTCTCTATCTGTCTATGTAAAGCTGTTGACACCATCTGCTTCCAGAATCTTACCAACGAACATGGAAACGTGGGGGCCCTGTCAAAAAAGCGTCAGAGTTACCAAGTATTGCTCTCTTGAACGCTACTCACGTCTTACCATACGGCTCTCTCAGTCAGATAGCTCCATCCACGAGATAAAAAAAAGATAACATCCTATCACTAGGTCCGCGAAATTTCCAAAGCACTTGTTACAGAATTTTCCAAAGCAAATGTTACTGCGCATTCTCTCTCCAACATGTTGCATACCTCATCAGAATGTAAAAGAACATTGCATTAGTCCTTTTTCATATTTCCCACGAATCCTATAACACTCAAATAGATTACTTAACACTTCGTAACAAAAATATGTGAAATAAAAAAGTTAATTTTTAAAAATAAGGTAATTTTACTTATACAAACTTGAATTAGTATACAATGGAAGTAATGATGAAAATTTTATGTAACTTACTTATTAACCTTGAATGTAAACGAGAAGAACTCACCTTAAGAGCTGGCTAACCTCTCTTCAATGCAAAAATGAAATATAAACAAAACTATTATAAAAACTACTGTATTTACTCTACACTAGACC